>NC_057810.1:297274932-297296284 GCF_018294505.1 Triticum aestivum | reverse complement strand
CGAATGAAGAGCAACCCTCTCACTCGGAGGCTTAGCTGCAGCTTCGTGCTCGCCTAAGTTATCAAAATCCTGCCGAGTGAAGAGCAATCCTCTCACTCGGGGGCTTAGCTGCAGCCATGTGCTCGCCTAAGTTTATCAAAATCCTACCGAGTGGTAAGTCAACCCTCTCACTCGGAGGCTTAGCTGCAGCCCTGTGCTCGCCTAAGGTATAAAAACCCTACCGAGTGGAGAGCAACCCTCTCATTCGGAGGGCTTAGCTGCAGCCCAGTGCTCGCCTAAGTGGACTAAAGAATAAGTCGATTGCAGTACAGGCACCTTGCTTTGAACCTGCAAAAGACATTCCGAGCCGAAGGCAATCGTATTCAAGCACCAAATCCAAGTTTGAATCGACATCTAAAGGAACCGAAAGTGCTCAGGCGCCAAGCCTGTTAAGGTTTGTCGGTTACAATTCCACTCGGCATACCGAGGCAAATTTAAAGTATCGAGCCAGAAGAAGTTTTTTACCCCTCCTGTGGAGGGCTGGAAGGTGCAACGAATTCATCAAGGTCAATTCCGTCGGTGATCCGAGTGGCAGCTGCAAGGAAAGTTTCCATAAAAGACCTGAAGTCGTGCTTCTTGGTATTGGCCACCCGAAGGGCCGCCAGCTTCTCTTCTCGCGCATCTTTGCAGTGGACTCGGGCCAGACACAGAGCGACATCTGCACCACACCGAGCCGAGGACTTCTTCCACTCCTGCACTCGACCAGGGATCGTGTTCAAGCGGGCCATCAGTGACTCAAGGTCATTCTGAAGTGTCTCCTCAGGCCAGAGCGTCGAGTCGATGCGAGATGTGGCGGCCTTCAGCCTTGCGAGATAGTCCACGACAGCTGCAACACGAGACTCCAGTCGGAAAACATCCATGGCAACTTCGTCGTTCACCGGAGAATTGACGGGGTCGAGGTTTGGCTCCAGTCGGCTGGTTTCTTCTTCAAAGTTTTGACAAAATTCTGCAAGGATGATCACTAAGTCAAGGGGATAGTCGAATGGAAAAAGCCACAATTGGAGATATTTGCCAAACATGGAGGTTTACCTTCAAGCATAAGAAACAGCTTCTTGGCAAGGCCACTCAGGAAGGCCTCCAGTTCAGTTTTCTTCTCAGTCAATTTGCTGACTTGGTCGGTCAGGGCAGCTTTATCAGTTTTCAGTCGACTGACCTCCTTGTTGGCAATCCCAAGAGCAGCTTTTAGATTGGTATTGTCTTGTTCGAGCTTGGTGACTGAAGCTAACTTCTCGTCAGCAAGCTTGATCTTCTCAGCTAGCTCAAGGTCTTTCTTCTGCTGGGCCTCCCTTACCTTACCTGCAAGTTACAGCAAGATCAGATTTTGAAACAAGCAAGGGGAAAAGCAGTCGTCAGGATCTCACCAAACATACCTTCGGTCTCCTCCTTTGCCTTTGTCAGCTTCTCCTGAACCAGCTTCAAGCTCAGCTCAACTTGAGTATGTTTTTGTTCCAGCTCTGAGTAGCGAGCCACAAGATCACAGGAGTTCTGCGAAGAACCAATCGACTAAATGTCAAAAACAATTCACTTCCGAGTGAAAAAGCGAAAAACACACGTTTCTAAGACTACAGCCGAATACAAGCATTCGACCGTAGTCTCGGGGACTACACCCAGTGGGTGCACTCAGCGTGCCCCCACTAATCCCGATGAAGACAAAGTCGACCAGTCGACCCCAAAAAAAAAGTGCGAGGTGCATTCTCTAAGACTGTGATCAACTGCAAGCAGTCGACCACAGTCTCGGGGACTACACCCAGTGGGTGCACTCAGCGTGCCCCCACCGGTTTGTGAAATCCAGTCGACCAGTCGACTGACAGAAAGATCGACATCATAAAGCCTAAGGCCGACTGCCAGCAGTCGACCTTAGCCTTGGGGACTACACCCAGCGGGTGCACTCAGCGTGCCCCCGCTAACACGTAGTTTATTCGACACACCCAGTGGGTGACTACTATGAATTCCGGAAAAGAAAAGTTTTTGGTAGCATATCCAACAGAACAAACAGCGGTCGACTGACCTGGACATTGCGTTGGAGGGCAGAACTGGCGTCATAAGCTGCCTGGCTCGCATCCCGGATGGTCTTCAGCTGCTCCATCATGAGTCCCGCCTGGCGTATTGCCTCCTTCGCTGCGCCAGCTTGGTCCTCTAGGACGTGGTGCATCGTGAAGAGAGAGGGCTGCTGTGCACTCGTCAGTGGATTTGCGAAGGACACCGTGTGTCGAGTGGTGTTCTCTTCCTCCACAGTGGATTTGCGCCGTCACATCCTGAAGCGCCTTACTGGCGGACGCTTTCCGACTCCTCCTGCGTGCCAGTGGTTCTTCATCCTCGTCATCGTCAGGGAGATTGATAACAGTGTTGGGTGGAGCTGCGGAGAAGAATCAGGATCAGAGATCGCGAGTCAGTCGACTAAGAACGGTGTTAAGAATACAGTACCTGGGTTCGAAGTTGCTGCATCCTCCATCTCGTGGTCATCAGCCCGGGCCGAGGTCTCAGAAGTAGCAGCACTGCAACTCCAAAGGATCAGTCGACTAACTTCAGCGTCGACCAGAGATAAAGTTCACACAAAATGAGAAGACTCAAACGACACAATTACCCTGATATGGTGGGGATGGACACCTTCATCTTCGGCAGGAGCTTGGTCGGCTTTGGCGGAGCCCCCCTAGGCTGCTTCGGCGCCTTTTCAGTCGGCGCTGGAGAAGTGGTCCTAGGGCGCTTGGTCGACTGCGTCACAACCCCCTTGCCACGTTCAGTCGAAGGGTCGTGGACGAGCTTCGACCGCCTTTCCGAGCGCGGTGGCACGACCTCCTCCTCTTCCTCCTCGTCTTCGGCATCATCATCATCGCCGTCGTCATCATCATCGTCATCGTCGTCCCCTGCAATGTCCGAGTCCCATTCCTCCTCGTCCTGGCTCTCGCCCCCACTCGCCTCACCCTCCTCAGTCGGAGTTTGTGCCCCGTTGGGCATCGAGTACAGCTCGATGAGGGCCTAGCAGATGTCAAGACAATGATCAGTCGACCAATCGGCAGAGTAGACAGAGATGAATGCGACAAGAATGCAGTGGAGAGCAGGGCAAGTGTACCTTATTTGGATCACTGTTATGGTCGAGTGGAGGAATCCTTCTGGCTCCGCGTGGGTTGTCCTTGTTTTCGGTGACGGCTGCCATCCATCTTTCCAGAGTGACATCGTCGACTGCTTCTGGATGGACTCTAGTCTCGTCTTCGGTCCCACAGTACAACCACATGCAGTGGCTTCGGAACTGGAGAGGCTGGATGCGACGCCTAAGGAATACCTCCAGGAGGTCCATGCCCGTCACTCCCTCCCGAACCAACTGCACCACGCGCTCCATCAACATCTTCACGTCAGCTTTCTCCTCCGGAATCAGCTTCAGAGGGGAAGGCTTGCTCACTCGGTCCATGGTGAACGGAGGGAGTCCACTCGACTGCCCTGGCGTCGACTGGACCTGGCAGTAGAACCAAGTCGACTGCCAGCCTCTGACGGACTCGGGAAAGGTCATGGGCGGGAAGGTGCTCTTATTCCTCACCTGAATCCCCAGGCCTCCGCACATTTGGACGACTCGGGTTCTCTCATCATCTGGGCTCGCCTTCTTCACGGACTGAGATCGACACGTGAATATATGTTTGAACAAACCCCAGTGCGGTCGACAGCCCAAGAAACCCTCACACATGGACACGAACGCGGCAAGATAGGCAATGGAGTTTGGGGTAAAGTGGTGGAGCTGCGCTCCGAAGAAGTTCAAAAAGCCACGAAAGAAAACACTCGGCGGCAAGGAAAACCCACGATCCACATGGGTGGCCAAAAGCACACACTCACCCTCTTCTGGCTGAGGCTGCCACTCCTTCCCCGGAAGCCTCGCAGCTCCGTGGGGGATCAAGCCCTCGTTGGCCATGTCGAGAATGTCATTCTCAGTGATGGTCGACTGGATCCAGTCTCCTTGGACCCAGCCTTTCGGCAGGCGGGATCTGGACGAGGACCCTCCGCGGCTGGTGGATCTCCCCTTCGCCTTCTCCGATGCCGACGCCTTCTTTGCACGCTCCAGCGCCGCCGTCTTCTCCTTGGCCATGGTCGCCGGCGAGATGCGCGAAGGGAAGTGGTGCGGGGGCGAGAGCGAGCACGCTGAGTAGGGAGGAAGGAAGCAGAGAGAGGGGGAGAATGCTAAGGCGCAGCACAGAAATCCTCGCCGGGCACATTTATAAGGTCCCTTCCGAGTGGATGACAGGTGGGCCCGGTCGATCTAATCATATCTGGAACAGTTATGCAGACGGGATATGTGGCGAAAAAGGCGGCGCGGAGATCGAGGCGTCCATGCCCCGTCCCATCCGAACGCCGCGGTCCGCCCGCTTCGCGCGCGCCCCCAAATTTCGCATCCCGCGGAATCCGCGAGCAACAAATCAGTCTGTCAGGCGCGGTGTTTCCGGCGATCCGTCGCTCGGAGATCATCGAAGCCTGAAAGATCACTCGACGCAAAAACAGAATGGATCAAGTCGACTGAAGGCAAGTTGTTTCCTGTCGACGAAGGGATTCTTTGGTCCAGAACAGCGCACAACCGGAGCACAAAGGTTAATCGGAAACGACATCAACTCCTTCTTCACTCGAAGCCTCAATCCATTCGGGGGCTAATGATGGGGTTATGTACCTAGGGTAGGGTCATGGACCTGATCCAAGTAACTTACCCCAAGACATCCTTAGAAGAGGTCGCCTTCCAGTCGACCAACGAAGATTCACTCGACTGGCCTGAAGGACTCGACCACGAAGACTCACTCGACCACCAGGAGGTCAAGAGGCACTCCGCACTGCAACGACCTGTAATCAAGTAGACTTTATGTGGGGCGTTACCAGTAACGCCCCAGACTTAACTCACCTTAAACCCTCTCCTACGTGGGCTGGCTGGGGTCCTGGCGCACTCTATATAAGCCACCCCTCTCCACAGGCAGAAGGGTTCGGCACCTTGTAGTTCATACACTCATAATCCACTCGACCGCCTCCGGGCTCCGAGACGTAGGGCTGTTACTTCCTCCGAGAAGGGCCTGAACTCGTACATCCTTTGTGCTTACAACCTCTCCATAGCTAGGACCTTGCCTCTCCATACCTACCCCCCACTCTACTGTCAGGCTTAGAACCACGACAGGGGGCGCCCCCTGTCTCGTGGACAGGGTGTGGGCCCCCTGGTGTATCCCAGAAATTCTTATTAATTCCAAAAAGTGCCTCCGTGGATTTTCAGGACATTGAGAGAACTTTTCTTTTCTACACATAAAACAACATCATGGCAGTTCTGCTGAAAACAGCGTCGGTTCGGGTTAGTTTCATTCAAATCATGCAAGTTAGAGTCCAAAACAAGGGCAAAAGTGTTTGGAAAAGTAGATACGTTGGAGACGTATCAACTCCCCCAAGCTTAAACCTTTGCTTGTCCTCAAGCAATTCAGTTGAAAAACTGAAAGTGATAAAGAAAAACTTTTACAAACTCTGTTTGCTCTTGTTGTTGTAAACATGAAAAGCCAGCATTCAAGTTTCAGCAAATATTATGAACTAACCATACTCACAATAACACTCTGGTCTCACAATTACTCATATCAATAGCATAATCAGCTAGCGAGCCATAATAATAAAACTCGGATGACAACACTTTCTCAAAACAATCATAACATGATATAACAAAATGGTATCTCGCTAGCCCTTTCTGAGAGCACCTTTAAAGATCAAGGGCTGACTAAATATTGTAATTCATGGTAAAATAGATCCAGTCAAGTCATACCCAATATAAACCAATAGTAATGAATGCAAATGATAGTGTGCTCTCCAGCGAGTGCTTTTAATAAGAAGGGTGATGACTCAACATAAAAGTAAATAGATAGGCCCTTCGCAGAGGGAAGCAGGGATTTGTAGAGGTGCTAGAGCTCGATTTTAAAATAGAGATTGAATAACATTTTAAGCGGCAAACTTTTTCTGTCAACGCAACAACTATGAGATGGTTGTATCTTCCATACTACAGGCATTATAGGCAGTTCCCAAACAGAATGGTAAAGGTTTATACTCCCCCAACCACCAACAAGCATCAATCCATGGCTTGCTCACAGCCCTGGGGGAGTTTTGTTTAATTATTTTGATTTGCTTTGATCTTTTTGGATCATGGGACTGGGCATCCCGGTTACCGGCCCTTTCTCGTGAATGAGGAGCGGAGTCCACTCCTCTTGAGAATAACCCACCTAGCATGGAAGATATAGGTAGCCCTACTTGTAACATGAGCTGCTCGAGCATACAAAACAGAATTTCATTTGAAGGTTTGGAGTTTGGCACATACAAATTTACTTGGAACGACAGGTAAATACCGCATATAGGAAGGTATGGTGGACTCATATGGAACAACTTTGGGGTTTAAGGAGTTTGGATGCACAAGCAGTATTCCCGCTTAGTACAGGTGAAGGCTAGCAAAAGACTGGGAAGCGACCAACTGAGAGAGCGACAACAGTCATAAACATGCATTAAAATTAATTCACATCGAATACAAGCATGAATAGGATATAATCCACCATGAACATAAATATCATGAAGGCTATGTTGATTTGATTCAACTACATGCGTGAACATGTGCCAAGTCGAGTCACTCAATTCATTCAAAGGAGGATACCATCCCATCATATCACATCATAATCATTCTAATAGCATGTTGGCACGCAAGGTAAACCATTATAACTCATAACTAATCAAACATGGCACAAGCAACTATAATCTCTAAATGTCATTGCAAATATGTTTACCTCATAATAGGCTGACTCATAAACAATGAACTCATCATATTTACAAAAACAAGAGAGGTCGAGTTCATACCAGCTTTTCTCATCCCAATAAGTCCATCATATATCGTCATTATTGCCTTTCACTTGCACGACCGAATGATGTGTATAATAATAAGAGTGCACGTGCATTGGACTAAGCTGGAATCTGCAACTCAAGAGAGAAGACAAGTAATATGGGCTCTAAGTAAAATAAACAATCATGCATATGAGAGCCACTAAGCATTTTCAATATGGTCTTCTCGACCCCCAAAGGAAAGAAAAGAAAATAAAACTATTTACACGGGAAAGCTCCCAACAAGTAAGAAGAAGAACTAGAAATCTTTTTGGGTTTTCATTTTAATTTCTACTACAAGCATGGAAATTAAACTAACTATTTCTTTTTGTTTTTCTTAAGGTTTATCAAACACACAAGAAGAAAACTAGAAAAAGAAATTTAAACTAGCATGGATAACACAATGAAAGAGTATGAGCACCAACGACTAGTGTGTGAACATGAATGTAAAGTTGGTGAGAAATACGTACTCCCCCAAGCTTAGGCTTTTGGACTAAGTTGGTCTAGTACCAAGGACCGCCGCTACTCTCCCCGGTGTAATGGGAGGTGTAATCAGGATACCACTGACTGGTCATCTCCGGATCCCACAGGACAGATGATGCACGATAAGGGTCCAGTTCAGGTTCCGGCTCAGGTTCAGGTTCTGGAGTAAAAGCTTGGGCTCGATGATTGTTCACCACTTCCGGTGTGACAAGAAAATTTTCTGCAAGCAAATCAAACAACAGAGGCGCAGGCAAAATAATAATCTCAAAGTGTTTCTTATTAAATCTAAGTTTATACAAGAGCATCCTCTCTTCATTGTCAACAATAAACTTGTGCGCTACCATGCTCTTGTAATCTAAAATGTGAGGAGGCAATTTTGTCTCCTCTTTCTCATGGTGCCTAATGGGTATCTGAAAATGTCTAGCAAGACGTGCAGCATAGATAGCTCCAAATATGGGGCCTTTTGTATGATTCAGGGCTAGCCGTTTGGCAACGACGGCACCCATACTAAAAGTATTGTCTCCAAGCAAAGCATGTTGAAGAATGATAATATCAGGAACGCTCAAGTTTCCACTATTTCCATGACCGATCAAGCATCTACTAGCAAATATGGCAAAGTAGCGTAAAACAGGAAAGTGTATGCTAGAGACTTTTGCCTCGGAACCCTTCTTTGGCTCTTCTATAGTGATAGTTTTAAAAAAGCCATCCACATCTTAATGATGGGGTTCCTCTAATTCTCCCTCATAAGGTATCCTACACACCGCGCAAAAATTACGTAAAGACATTTCTTTGAATTCATCATATAAATGAAATGATACTGCAAGCGTGACTTCTTAGGATAATAATAAAAAATTTGCACGAAAGTATTGGTGAGTAAGAGATACTGATCGATCCAGTCGTTGATGAAACCGGTGAGGCCTGCAGTCTCGATCAAAGAATAAAAATCTTCATGAATTCCAGCTTCTTTCAAGAAATCCTCACATGGCCATTCACACGACCGTACTTCCGCTAAGCGAGGAAGATTATACTTGGCTTTTTCCTTCTCTTTGGCTTGTTTTTAATGAGAGCTTTGGCTAGAAGAGCCCCTCAAAAGTTTCCTTAACATTTTCTGAAAATTTCTGAAATTTTAGTAACTTCAAAATAAAAGTGAATAAAACTAAACAAGATTGGTAGCAACTACTTCTATAAGTGCCTAGAGCCTATATCATGCATCAGAATTGCTTGGGACCTCAAAAATTTAGCATGCAAGCTCAAGAACATGGTCACCTATGCAGCAAAAATTTGTAATGAATAAAGCACTAGAACAAAAACTAATTGGACCAATGGAGGAGTCACATACCAAGCAACAATCTCCCAAAGCAGTTTTGTGAATGGAGCTTTGAGCAAGAGATCGAAAATCGCAGCAAAATGAGCTAAAACTCGTGCTTGAGCTGGATGGGGATTTTTTTGGGTAGAAGATGAAATGTGTGGGTGCTGGCATAAGTGGAGGGGGGCACCAGGGGCCCACGAGATAGGGGCGCGCCCTATAGGGGGGGGCGCCCTCCACTCTCGTGGCCTGGTGCTTGCCCCTCCTGCAGTGTTTTGAGTGCCTAAAATCCTCAAATATTCCATAAAAAATCATACTAAATTTGCAGGGCATTTGGAGCACTTTTATTTTCAGGATATTTTTTAATGCACGGATAATTCAAAAAACAGACAGATAATACTATTTTTTGCTTTATTTATTCTAAATAACAGAAAGTAAAAAGAGGGTACAGAAGATTGTGCCTTCTAGTTTCATCCATCTCGTGATCATCAAAATGAATCCACTAACAAGGTTGATCAAGTCTTGTTAACAAACTCATTCCGAATAACACGAAACCGGAGAAATTTTGAATAACACTAAGTTACCTCAACGGGGATATGAAAATTCCCAACAATAAGAATATCATACTTTTTCTTGACAGTAGGGATAGGAAATTCAAAACCTCCAATAAGCATGCAAATTTCTATCGTTTTTCTTTTTCTTCTTTTTAGAAGAACTAGGTGCCTCTAAATTGTTTCTCTGAGAATCTTGCTCGATTCTCTTAGGGTGTCCTTCATGATACAAAGGTTCCTGAGTCATTCTACCAGTTCTAGTAGCCACTGTAACAGCAAAGTCATTTTTATTATTTAATTCATCAAGCAAATCATTTTGAGCTTTAAGTACTTGCTCAGCTTGAGTAGCAACCATAGAAGTATATTTGCTAATGAGTTTAAGTTCACCTTTAACTCTAGACATATTATCACTCACACGTCCTATCTCGAAAGCAATATTCTTTAACTCTCTACCAACATAAGCATTAAAACTTTCTTGTCTAGCCATAAAATCATCAAATTCATCTAAGCATGGGCTATGAAATTTAGTAGAGGGGATTTCAACTTTATCATATCTATAGAGAGAATTTACCTTTACTACCTGTGTCGGGTTATCAAGACAATGTGGTTCTTCAACAGGCGGTATATTAAGACCATGTATTTCTTCGATAGGTGGTAAATTCTTAACATCTTCAGCTTTAATACCTTTTTCTTTCATTGATTTCTTTGCCTCTTGCATATCTTCAGGACTGAGAAATAAAATACCTCTCTTCTTCGGAGTGGGTTTAGGAATAGGCTCAGGAGTTGGCTCAATTGGTTCAGGAATTGCCTCAGGAATTGGCTCAGGAAGAGTCCAATTATTTTCATTAGCCAACATATTATTCAATAGTAATTCAGCTCCGTCGACTGTTCTTTTCCTGAAAACACAACCAGCACAACTATCCAAGTAGTCCTTGGAAGCATCGGTTAGTCCATTATAAAAGATATCAAGTATTTCATTTTTCTTGAGAGGATGATCAGGCAAAGCATTAAGTAACCGGAGAAGCCTCCCCCAAGCTTGTGGGAGACTCTCTTCTTTGATTTGCACAAAATTGTATATTTCCCGCAAGGCAGCTTGTTTCTTATGAGCAGGGAAATATTTAGCAGAGAAGTAATAAATCATATCCTGGGGACTACGCACACAACCAGGAGCAAGAGAATTATACCAAGTCTTAGCATCACCCTTTAATGAGAATGGAAATATCTTAAGAATATAATAATAGCGAGACTTCTCATCATTAGTAAACAGGGTAGCTATATCATTCAACTTGGTAAGATGTGCCACAACAGTTTCAGATTCAAGGCCATAAAAAGGATCAGATTCAACTAAAGTAATAATCTCAGGATCAACAGAGAATTCATAATCCTTATCAGTAACACAAATAGGTGAAGTAGCAAAAGTAGGGCCAGGTTTCATTCTAGCATTAAGAGACTGCTGCTTCCATTTAGCTAAACAATTTCTTAAAATCACATCTATCATTGCAAGCAAAGATAGCTCTAGCAGCTTCTTCATTCATAACATAACCCTCAGGAACAACAGGGAATAAATAATCATTGGGAGAATTTTCATCATCACTATCATCAATAATAGCATCTTCAATAATTTCATTTCCCCTAACTCTAGCAAGTTGTTCATCAAGAAATTCACCTAATGGCAAAATAGTATCACGCACAGAAGTAGTTTCATCATGCATAGCAGAAGTGGCATCATCAATAACATGCGACATATCAGAATTCATAGAAGAAGCATGTTTAGGTGTCGCAAGCTTACTAATAACAGAAGGAGAATCTAGTGTAGAGCTAGATGCCAGTTCCTTACCTCCTCTCGTAGTTGAGGGCAAAATCATAGTTCTATCATCTTTCAAGTTCTTCATAGTGATCAACAGATATAAATCCCAAGTGACTCAGAGAATAGAGCTATGCTCCCCGGCAACGGTGCCAGAAATTAGTCTTGATAACCCACAAGTGTAGGGGATCGCAACAACTTTTGAGGGTAAAGTATTCAACCCAAATTTATTGATTCGACACAAGGGGAGCCAAAGAATATTCTTGAGTATTAGCAGTTGAGTTGTCAATTCAACCACACCTGGATATAGTATCTGCAGCAAAGTATTTAGTAGCAAAAGTGGTATGATAATAAAGGTAACGGTGGCAAAAGTAAAGATAATAATTTTTGGGTTTTTGTACTAGTTGTAACAGTAGCAACAGAAAAGTAAATAAGCGAAGAACAATATGTGAAAAGCTCGTAGGCAATGGATCAGTGATGGATAATTATGCCGGATGCGATTCCTCATGTAATAGCTATAACATAGGGTGACACAGAACTAGCTCCAATTCATCAATGTAATGTAGGCATGTATTCCGTAAATAGTCATACGTGCTTATGGAAAAGAACTTGCATGACATCTTTTGTCCTACCCTCCCGTGGCAGCGGGGTCCTAGCGGAAACTAAGGGATATTAAGGCCTCCTTTTAATAGAGAACCGGAACAAAGCATTAGCACATAGTGAATACATGAACTCCTCAAACTATGGTCATCACCGAGAAGTATCCCGATTATTTTCACTTCGGGGTTGTCGAATCATAACACATAATAGGTGACTATAGAGTTGCAAGATAGGATCAAGAACACACATATCTTCATGAAAACATAATAGGTTCAGATCTGAAATCATGGCATTCGGGCCCTAGTGACAAGCATTAAGCATAGCAAAGTCATAGCAACATCAATCTCAGAACATAGTGGATACTAGGGATCAAAACCCTAACAAAACTAACTTGATTACATGGTAAATCTCATCCAACCCATCACCGTCCAGCAAGCCTATGATGGAATTACTCATGCACGGCGGTGAACATCATGAAATTGGTGATGGAGGATGGTTGATGATGATGAGGGCGAAGAATCCCCCTCTCCGGAGCCCCGAACGGACTCCAGGTCAGCCCTCCCTGAGAGAGATTAGGGCTTGGCGGCGGCTCCGTGTCGTAAAATGCGATGAAACTTTTTCTCTGATTTTTTTCTCCCCGAACGTGAATATATGGAGTTGGAGTTGAGGTCGGTGGAGGTCCAGGGGGCCCACGAGATAGGGGGCGCACCCTATAGGGGGGGCGCCCCCTGTCTCGTGGACATGGTGTGGGCCCCCTGGTGTGTTTTTTTGCCCAGAAATTCTTATTAATTCCAAAAAGTGCCTCCGTGGATTTTCAGGACATTCCGAGAACGTTTCTTTTCTACACATAAAATAACATCATGGCAGTTCTGCTGAAAACAGCGTCAATCCGGGTAAGTTTCATTCAAATCATGCAAGTTAGAGTCCAAAACAAGGGCAAAAGTGTTTGGAAAAGTAGATACGTTGGAGACGTATCAGAGCACCACAAAAAACTATTTCCACCGCCGCAACCTACTGTATCCGCGAGATTCCATCTTGGAGCCTTCACCGGTGCTCCGCCGGAGGGGGAATCGACCATGGAGGGCCTCTACATCATCTCCAAGGCCTCTTCGATGAGTTGTGAGTAGTTTACCACAGACCTTCGGGTCCATAGTTATTAGGTAGATGGATTCTTCTCTCTCTTTGAATCTCAATACAAAGTTCTCCTCGATCTTCTTGGAGATCTATTCAATGTAACTCTTTTTGCGGTGTGTTTGTCGAGATCCGATGAATTATGGGTTTATGATCAAGTTTATCTATGAGAAATAATTGAATCTCCTCTGAATTCTTTTATGTGTGATTGGTTATCTTTGCAAGTCTCTTCGAATTATCAGTTTGGTTTGGCCTACTAGATTGATCTTTCTTGCAATGGTAGAAGTGCTTAGCTTTGGGTTCAATCTTGCGGTGTCCTTTCCCAGTGACAGCAGGGGCAGCAAGGCACATATTGTATTGTTGCCATTGAGGATAAAGATGGGGTTTATATCATATTGCTTGATTTTATCCCTCTACATCATGTCATCTTTCTTAATGCATTACTCTATTCTTATGAACTTAATACTCTAGTTGCAGGCAGGAGTCGGTCGATGTGTGTAGTAGTAGTAGATGCAGAATCGCTTCGATCTACTTGTTGCGGACGTGATGCCTATATACATGATCATGCCTATATAATCTCATAACTATGCACTTTTCTATCAATTGCTCTACAGTAATTTGTTAACCCACCGTAATACTTATGCTATCTTGAGAGAAGCCACTAGTGAAACCTATGGCCCCCGGGTCTATCTTTTATCATATAAGTTTTCCATCTATCTTTTATTTGCATCTTTACTTTCCAATCTATATCATAAAAATACCAAAAATATTTATCTTATCTTATTATTTCTATCAGATCTCACTTTCGCAAGTTTCCGTGAAGGGATTGACAACCCCTTTATCACGTTGGTTGTGAGGTTCTTGTTTTTGTGTTGGTACGAGGGACTTTTGAGGAGCCTCCTACTGGATTGATACCTTGGTTCTCAAAAACTGAGGGAAATACTTACGCTACTTTGCTGCATCACCCTTTCCTCTTCAAGGGATAACCAACGCAGTGCTCAAGAGGTAGCAAGAAGGATTTCTGGCACCGTTGCCGGGGAGGTCTTCGCTCAAGTCAAGACATACCAAGTACCCATCACAAACTCATCTCCCTCGCATTACATTATTTGCCATTTGCCTCTCGTTTTCCTCTCCCCCACTTCACCCTTGCCGTTTTACTCGCCCTCTCTTTTCCATTCACCTCTATCTTTCACTTGTCTCTTGTGTGCTCGTCGTTATGGCTAGTCCTCCTATCCTCGTTATTACTCCCGAACATGAAGTTCTTAATTTTAAGCAAATGGAGGGAGAAAGTCTAAAAGATGCTTGGCATAAAATTTGCAATGTTCAAAATAGATCTACTAGGAAGCTTTCTACTTCCGTTCTTCTTCGCAATTTTTATGTAGGCATTACTCCTTGGAATAGATGCATTCTTGATACCATTACCGGAGGAATTTTTTTGGATAGCCATACCTTTGATGCTTATAATGCTATGTTGGATTTGTTTGGTCCACCTCCTCTCTTGGTTAATGGGACTATTTTAACTCTACAACATGTGATGCAAAGGCTTGAAATTATTGAAAATAAAGTTGCCACTGTTGAGTTGATTGAAAATTTGGATAAAAAGATCCATAACCAAATTACCCAATATGGATCTAGGGTTGGAGTTACTTTGAATTTTTTTAAAGAGAAAGAACCTATAGTTAACGAAAGAATAGATCTAGATTCTACGAGAATCGGTAAACTTGAGGATATTATTTGAAGGAAATATGCCCTAGAGGCAATAATAAAGTTATTATTTATTTCCTTATTTCATGATAAATGTTTATTATTCATGCTAGAATTGTATTAACCGGAAACATAATACATGTGTGAATACATAGACAAACATAGTATCACTAGTATGCCTCTACTTGACTAGCTCGTTAATCAAAGATGGTTAAGTTTCCTAACCATAGACATGAGTTATCATTTGATTAACGGGATCACATCATTAGGAGAATGATGTGATTGACTTGACCCATTCTGTTAGCTTAGCACTTGATCGTTTAGTATGTTGCTATTGCTTTCTTCATGACTTATACATGTTCCTACAACTATGAGATTATGCAACTCCCGTTTACCGGAGGAACAATTTGTGTGCTACCAAACGTCACAACGTAACTGGGTGATTATAAAGGAGCTCTACAGGTGTCTCCGAAGGTACATGTTGGGTTGGCATATTTCGAGATTAGGATTTGTCACTCCGATTGTCGGAGAGGTATCTCTTGGCCCTCTTGGTAATGCACATCAATATAAGCCTTGCAAGCAATATAGCTAATGAGTTAGTTACGGAATGATGCATTATGTAACGAGTAAAGAGACTTGCCAATAACGAGATTGAACTAGGTATTGAGATACCGACGATCGAATCTCGGGCAAGTAACATACCGATGACAAAGGGAACAACGTATGTTGTTATGCGGTTTGACCGATAAAGATCTTCATACAATATGTAGGAGCCAATATGAGCATCCATGTTCCGCTATTGGTTATTGACCGGAAACAGTTCTAGGTCATGTCTACATAGTTCTCGAACCTGTAGGGTCCGCACGCTTAAGGTTTCGATGACAGTTATATTATGAGTTTATGAGTTTTGATGTACTGAAGTTTGTTCAGAGTCCCAGATGTGATTACGAACATGACGAGGAGTCTCGAAATGGTCGAGACATGAAGATTGATATATTGGAAGCCTATATTTGGATATCGGAAGTGTTCCGGGTGAAATCGGGATTTTACCGGAGTACCGGGAGGTTACCGGAACCCCCCGGAGGCTTAATGGGCCTATATGGGCCTTAGTGGAGAGGAAGAGAGGAGTCAAGGGCTGGGTCGTGCCTCCTCCCCCCTAGTCCAAATAGGACAAGGAGAGGGGGGTGGCGCCCCCCTTTTCCTTCCCCTCTCCCTCCTCCTTCCCCCCTTCTCCTATTCCAGCTAGGAAAGAAGGGAGTCCTACTCCCGCTGGGAGTAGGACTCCCCTTGGCGCGCCCCTCCTTGGCCGGCCGCCCCTCCCCCTTGGCTCCTTTATATACGGGGGTAGGGGGCACCTCTAGACACAACAATTGATCTCTTGATCTCTTAGCCGTGTGCGGTGCCCCCCTCCACCATAGTCCTCGATAATATTGTAGCGGTGCTTAAGCGAAGCCCTGCGACGGTAGAACATCCAGATCGTCACCATGTCGTCGTGCTGACGGAACTCTACCCCGACATTCTGATGGATCGGAGTCCGGGGATCGTCATCGAGCTGAACGTGTGCTAGAACTCGGAGGTGCCGTAGTTTCGGTGCTTGATCGGTCGGGCCGTGAAGACATACGACTACATCAACCGCGTTGTTCTAACGCTTCCACTTTCGGTCTACGAGGGTACGTGGACAACACTCTCCCCTCTCGTTGCTATGCATCACCATGATCTTGCGTGTGCGTAGGAATTTTTTTGAAATTACTACGTTCCCCAACAGTGGCATCCGAGCCTGGTTTTATGCGTAGATGTTATATGCATGAGTAGAACACAAGTGTGTTGTGGGTGATACAAGTCATACTGATTACCAGCATGTCATACTTTGGTTCGGCGGTATTGTTGGATGAAGCGGCCCGGACCGATATTACGCGTACGCTTACGCGATACTGGTTTTACCGCCGTGCTTTGCACATAGGTGACTAGCGGGTGTCAGTTTCTCCAACTTTAGTTGAACCGAGTGTGGCTACGCCCGGTCCTTGCGAAGGTTAAAACAGCACTAACTTGATGAAATATCGTTGTGTTTTTGATGCGTAGGTAATAACGGTTCTTGCTCAGCCCGTAGCAGTCACGTAAAACTTGCAACAACAAAGTAGAGGATGTCTAACTTGTTTTTGCAGGGCTTGTTGTGATGTGATATGGTCAAGACGTGATGAGATATAAATTGTTGTATGAGATGATCATGTTTTGTTGAAGTTATCGGCAACTGGCAGAAGCCTTATGGTTGTCTCTTTATTGCATAAGATGCAAGCGCCAAATAATTGCTTTACTTTATCTCTATGCGATAGCAATAGTTGCAAGAGCAATAGTTGGCGAGACGACCATGTGATGACACATTGATATAGATCAAGATGATGGAGATCATGGTGTCGTGCCGGTGACGATAGAGATCATGACAGTACTTTGGAGATGGAGATCAAAGGCGCAAGATGATCATGGCCATATCATGTCACATATTTTGATTGCATATGATGTTTATCTTTTATACATCTTATTTTGCTTAGTTTGACGATAGCATTTTAAGATGATCTCTTAGTAATTATCAAGAAGTGTTCTCCCTGAGTATGCACCATTGCGAAAGTTCTTCGTGCCGAGACATAACGTGATGACCGGGTGTGATAGGCTCTACGTTCAAATACAATGGGTGCAAAACAGTTGCACACGCGGAATACTCAGGTTAAACTTGACGAGCCTAGCATATATAGATATGGCCTCGGAACACGGAGACCGAAAGGTCGAACGTGAATCATATAGTAGATATGATCAACATAGTGATGTTCACCATTGAAAACTACTCCATCTCACGTGATGATCGGACATGGTTTAGTTGATTTGGATCACGTGATCACTTAGATGACTAGAGAGATGTCTGTCTAAGTGGGAGTTCTTAAGTAATATGATTAATTGAAATTAAATTTATCATGAACTTAGTCCTGGTAGTATTTTGCAAATTATGTTGTAGATCAATAGCTCGCGTTGTTGCTTTCATATGTTTATTTTGATATGTTCCTAGAGAAAACTGTGTTGAAAGATGTTAGTAGCAATGGTGCAGATTGGATCCGTGATCTGAGGTTTATCCTCATTGCTGCACAGAAGAATTATGTCCTTGATGCATCGCTAGGTGACAAACCTATTGCAGGAGCAGATGCGACATTATGAACGTTTGGCTAGCTCAAAATGAAGACTACTTGATAGTTTAGTGCACCATGCTTAAACGGCTTAGAATCGAGACTTCAAAGACGTTTTGAACGTCATGGACCATATGAGATGTTCCAGGAGTTGAAGTTAATATTTCCAGAAAATACCCGAGTTGAGAGATATGAAGTCTCCAACAAGTTCTATAGCTAAAAGATGGAGGAGAATCGCTCAACTAGTGAGCATGTGCTCAGATTGTCTGGGTACTTCAATCGCTTGAATCAAGTGGGAGTTAATCTTCCAGATAAGATAGTGATTGACAGAATTCTCTAGTCACCATCACTAAGTTACTAGAACTTCGTGATGAACTATAGTATGCAAGGGATGACGAAAATGATTCCCGAGCTCTTCGTGATGTTGAAATCGACGAAGGTAGAAATCAAGAAAGAGCATCAAGTGTTGATGATTGACAAGACCACTAGTTTCAAGAAAAGGGCAAAGGGAAAGAAAGGGAAACTTCAAATAGAATGGCAAACAAGTTGTCACTCCTGTGAAGAAGCCCAAAGCTAGACTAAAGCCTGAAACTGAGTGCTTACACTGTAAAGGAAATGGTCACTGGAAGCGGAAATGCCCTGAATATTTGGTGGATAAGAAGGATGGCAAATTGAAAAAGGGTATATTTGATATACAGGTTATTAATGTGTGCCTTACTAGTGTTTATAATAGCCCCTGAGTATTTGATACTTGTTCGGTTGCTAAGATTAGTAACTCGAAACAGGAGTTACAGAATAAACAGAGACTAGTTGAAGGGGAAGTGACGATGAGTGTTGGAAGTAGTCCCAAGATTGATATAATCATCATCACACACTCCCTATATTTTCGAGATTAGTGTTAAACCTAAATAAATGTTATTTGGTGTTTGCGTTGAGCATAAATATGATAAGATCATGTTTATTGCGATACGATTATTCATCTAATATAAAGAATAAATTGTTATTCTGTTTACATGAATAAAACCTTCTATGGTCATACACCCAATGGTGATGGTTTATTGAATCTTGATCATAGTGATACACATATTCATAATGTTGATGCCAAAAGATGCAAAGTTAATAATGATAGTGCAACTTATTTGTGGCACTGCCGTTTGGGTCATATTGGTGTAAAGCGCATGAAGAAACTCCATAAAGATGGATTTTCGGAATCACTTAGTTATGAATCATTTGATGCTTGTGAACCGTGCCTTTTGGGCAAGATGACTAAAACTCCATTCTCCGGAACAATGGAACGAGCTACTGACTTATTGAAAATAATACATACCGATGTATGCGGTCCAATGAGTGTTGATGCTCGTGGCGGGTATCGTTATTTTCTGACCTTCACAGATGATTTGAGCAGATATGCGTATATCTACTTAATGAAGCACAAGTCTGAAACATTTGAAAAGTTCAAAGAATTTCAGAGTGAAGTAGAAAATCATCGTAACAAGAAAATAAAGTTTCTACAATTTGATCATAGAGAAGAATATTTGAGTTACGAGTTTGGCCTTCATTTTAAACAATGTGAAATAGTTTCACAGTTCACGCCACATGGAACACCACAGCGTAATGGTGTGTCCGAATGTCGTAACCGCACTTAATTGGATATGGTGCGATCTATGATGTATCTTACCGATTTACCACTATCGTTTTGGGGTTATCCATTAGAGATAGCTGCATTCACTTTAAATAGGGCACCATCTAAATCCGTTGAGACGACACCGTATGATCTATGGTTTAGCAGTAAACCTAAACTATCGTTTCTTAAAGTTTGAAGTTGTGATGCTTATGTGAAAAAGGTTTCAACCTGATAAGCTTGAACCCAAATTGGAGAAGTGCGTCTTCATAGAATACCCAAAGGAAACTGTTGGGTACACCTTCTATCACAGATCCGAAGGCAAAACATTCGTTGCTAAGAATGGATCCTTTCTAGAGAAGGAGTTTCTCTCGAAAGAAGTGAGTGGGAGGAAAGTAGAGCTTGATAAGGTAATTTGTACCTTCTCTCGAATTGGAAAGTATTTCATCACATAAATCAGTTCCAGTGATTCCTACACCAATTAGTGAGGAAGCTAATGATGATGATCATGAAACTTCAGATCAAGTTACTACAAAACCTCATAGGTCTTCCAAAGTATAGTCCGCACCAGAGTGGTACGGTAATCCTGTTTTAGAAGTCATGTTACTAGACCATGATGAACCTACGAACTATGATGAAGCGATGATTGATACGTCTCCAACGTATCTATAATTTTTGATTGCTCCATGCTAGTTAATCTACTGTTTTGGACTATATTGGGCTTTATTTTCCACTTTTATATTATTTTTGGGACTAACCTATTAACCGAAGGCCCAACCCAGAATTGCTGTTTTTTTTGCATATTTCAGTGTTTCAAAGAAACAGAATATCAAACGGAGTCCAAACGGAATGAAACCTTCGGGAACGTGATTTTCTCACTAAACGTGATCCAGGAGACTTGGACCCTACTCCAAGACGTAACAGAGGCGGTCACGAGGGTGGGGGGCGCCCCCCTGGGCGCGCCCCCTGCCTCGTGGCCCCCCTGTTGCTCCACCGACGTACTCCTTCCTCCTATATATACTTACGTATCCCCAAACGATCAGACCAGGAGCCAAAAATCTACACTACAAAAAAAAGACACATCCGTGACATTTTGGGCCGAACGAAAAAAATTTCTGTCATACATATGACACTTCTATGACGATAATTGTGACAAAACCCGGTATCATCATAGATGTGGTGGGCTCCTACTTCTATGACAAAAAATCATGACAGAAAATGGGCTTTTCGTCCTGGGCGGGCCGGAGACGCAGCTGCCTGACATTCTTTGGGCCGTCCATGATGGAAAAAACCGTGGTAGAAGCGAGGGGGAGGAAAATTTCGGGGAGTTGCCGGTTACGGTGGGAGGTTGGGGGCGGCGCGATGCGCGTTTCTCTTGTATGTACGCGCGTGTGTGCGAGGCGTTGGCTCTAACTGAAGCCGAGCGAGGCGTTGGGCTCTAACTGAACCCGAGCGATTGCACTGCAGGCTACGCGTTACTGAACCCGAGCGATCGATCGATGGCTGTTCACTGAACCCAATGGAGCGATTCCTTCGCTACTGCTGCTAACTAAAGCCGATCGATTGGATGAACAGTGGCATTGCGGGGGGGGGGGTGGATGAACAGTGAGCGGTGGTGATGCCTCTGGATGAACAGGAACCCGTGGTCTGGAGGGTTGGATGAACAGTAAACAGTGGAGGGGTGGCCGTGGAGGGGTGGTTGAACAGGACCCCGTGGTGTGGAGGGCTGGATGAACAGTAGACGATGGAGGGGTGCCCGTGGAGGGGTGGTTGAACAGTAGCCGGTGGAGTAGCGCGCGGTGGAGGCTGGATGAACAGGAGCTCGTGGAGGCTGGAGGTGGTCGACGGTAGCCCGTGGAGGCTGGGGGAGGTCGACGGTGGAGATGAACAGTATCCCGCGGAGTCCCGTTTTGCGGTACGCCACACCCCTCCCCCCATTTCGACCGTAGCGCTCCAACACAAGTCCGCTTCGTCCGTTTTGCGGTACGCCACACCCCTCCCGATCAACAGGACCCCCGTTTCGACCGTAGGAGGTCCGTTTCGTCCGTTTTGCGGTACGCCACACCACTCCCGATCAACAGGACCCCC
>NC_057810.1:297265110-297274579 GCF_018294505.1 Triticum aestivum | reverse complement strand
CCCCCGTTTCGACCGTAGGAGGTCCGTTTCCTCCATTTTGCGGTACGCCACACCCCTCCCGATCAACAGGACCCCCGTTTTGACCGTAGGAGGTCCGTTTCCTCCGTTGTGCGGTACGCCAGGCCTCATTTCCATCGCCTGTTCCGTCCAAGCCCTCCCGATGAAGACGACCATGCATTCCGTTCCGACCCAGCCGGTTGGCTGCCACGCATTCCGTTGCCTCCCGATGAACATGGCGCATTCTGTTGCCTCCCCATGAAAACGACAACGACACTGTTTCTCCGTTCCGACCCAGCCATGTACGTATGCGCGAATAGGCGTTCGAGACCCTGCCCGTATGTACGTATGTGGCCATATTTTCTTTCTTGCACCCTCGCCGCTGTATGTACGTGTACGTGCGTGCCTCTACTACAACCAGTATGTACGTACACGTTCGCGACCAGAATGACAATGCTACGTACGCTTCGACCAGGTGGGTCCCGACTGTCAGGCACTTCCTTGCGTGCGAAGATGTAGTTGGTGGGTCCCAGCAGTCAGGGGGGCAAATCATTTTGGTTTTTTTGCCCGAACGCACTTACTTGCGTGTGAAGATGTAGCTGATGGGTCCCAGCAGTCAAGGGGGCGAATCTTTTTTGTTTTTTTGCCCGGATGCACTTCCTTGCGTGCGAAGGTGTCACTGGTGGGTCCCAGCGGTCAGGGGGGCGAATCATTTGGTTTTTTTTGCCCGGACGCACTTCCTTGTGTGTGAAGATGTAGCTGGTGGGTCCTAGCAGTCAGGGGGAAACGTTTTTTTTGCGAAATACAGTGGCCCGTCCGGTGGGTCCCACCTGTCAGGTGGAGGAATCATTATTTTCCGCGTAATAAGAAGGCACTTCCTTGCTGCGGCCATGGACCCAGTTGTCAGCCTCTCCACGTACAGTCCATGTTCGATGGAAGTCGTTCCTTGACCACGTTGACCACGCTGCGCCGAGCGCACCAGGGCGATGGACGACGGCGAGGCCTAGGAAGGGGACGACGGGGAGCCGAGGAAGACGCGACAGTGGAAGCCCGCGTGGAGAGGAGTACGAGGGTTCACTGGTTCGGTTGCGGTGTGAGGCTGTCGTCGCCACAGGGCCTGGCCAGCGGTGGGAATAGTAGGGGGCGGTGAGGCCTCCGCGACAGCACAGCCGGCCATGGGAGGCAGGAGCATGCGGCACGACCGGCGCTGCTTTGGGCGGCTGGAGCAAGAAGACCAGAGGTTGAAGAAGCACTACGGCCGTTGGATGGACATCGTACGGTCACTAGAGCTAGAATCGTTCATATTGACTAAAGTTGACAAAGGCCCCCGTCCCAGTCAACTTAGTAGGCCCACAAGTTAGCCTCCCACCATGGTGGGTCCCAGCTAGCAAGGGAAGTATTCATTTTTTTGCGCAATAAGGAGACACTTCCGGTGGGTCCGAGCTGACAGCGCGGGGAACGTTTTTTCACGAAATACGCTGGCCCGTCTGGTGGGTCCCAGCAATCAGGGGGGAAACGTTTTTTTCGTGAAATAAGGTGGCCAGTCCGGTGGGTCCCTGCTGTCAGGTGGAGGAATAATTATTTTGCACGTAATAAGGAGGCACTTTCTTGCGGCCGCCTGGACCCAGCTGTCAGCCTCTCCACATACAGTATCTTCCGATGGAAGTCGGTCGTTGACCACGTTGACCACGCCGCGTCGAGAGCACCAGGGCGGTGGTCTGGACGTCGGCGAGGCCTAGGAAGGGGATGAACCGGAGCCAGGGAAGATGCAGCAGTGGTAGCCCGCGCAGAGAGGAGTACGAGGGTTCATTGGTTCGGCTGCGGCGTGAGGCTGCCATCGCCGCAGAATAACAGGGGGTGTGGGTGAGTAGAGGGATACCCTGGGCCAGTGGTGGGAGTAGTAGGGGGCGGTGAGGCCTCTGCAGCATCACAGCCCGCCACGAGAGGCAGGAGCATGCAGCACGACCGGCGCTGCTTTGGGTGGCTGGAGCAAGAAGACCAGAGGTTGAAGAAGCACTATGGCCGTTGATGGACATCGTACGGTCACTGGAGCTAGAATCGTTCATATTGACTAAGTTGACAAAGCCCTCCATCCCCGTCAACTTAGTTGGCCCACAAGTCATCCTCCAACTATGGTGGGTCCCATCTAGCAGGGTGGGTATTCATTTTTTTGTGCGTAATAAGGAGGCACATCCTTGCGTGCGAAGATATAGCTGGTGGGTCCAACATGTTAGCGGGGGGAACGTTTTTTGCACGAAATACAGAGGCCCTTCCGGTGGGTCCCAGCTGTCAGGTGGAGGAATCATTATTTTGCGCGTACAGTCCACGGCCGATGGATGTCGTTCGTTGACCACGTTGACCAGGCCGTGTCGAGAGCACCATGGCGGTGGACGACGGCGAGGCCTAGGAAGGGAACAACATGGAGCCGGGGAAGACTCGGCAATGGTTGCCCATGCGGTGGGTAGTACGAGGGTTTACTGGTCTGGCTGCCGTCGCCGGAAAATAACAGGAGGTGTGGGTGAGTAGAGGAATGGCCTGGCCAGTAATGAAGTAGGATGGGGCGGTGCGGCCTGTGCGGCAGCACAGTCGGCCATGGGAGGCGGGAGCAGGCAGTCCCACCGGAGCTGGTTTGGGCGGCTGGAGCAAGAAGATCACATATTGAAGAAGCAGCACGGCCGTTGGATTAACATCCAACGGTCACTGCTGCTAGAATCGTTTGTGGACTAAGTTGACAAAGCCAAAGTACACGTCAACCTAGTAGACCCACAAGTCAGCCTCCAAATCTCTCCCAAACAGCATACAACCCAAAATTTCTAGCCGGATTCAAATTAATTTTAAATCTAAATATACCTAATTTAAATTCAATGAAATTTTACCCGCACAAAAACAATGAAATTTAAAATATCAAAATCCGAAAGAAAACAGTATTTGGGAACTAATTGCCTGTTTGCTGTATTTTTTTCATTTTACAGCCCATTTATTATTACTTATAGCCCATTTATTATTACTTATAGCCCATTTCTTATTACTTATAGCCCATTTCTTATTACTTATAGCCCATTTTCTGGGCAAAATGCATCCCTCCTCATCTTGAAAGATTTCCGGCCCAGCAAGGCGTAGAAAAGCAAGTAGGCCTATGTTGGTTATTCTGCAAAAAACAAAATAGCTGGCTAGCCATTTTTCAGAAAGGAAAAAAACAAACTGGGCTGGTCATGTGCTAAACATATGAAATAAAAGCCTGGGCTAGACGGGCCACGGGTCCCGCACAACCCAGTTGATACCCTTCTCCGTCCCGAAAAACCAAAATTACTGTGCGCGCTGCTGGTCCCTACTGTCATCCTCACCATATATACTCATCTCCTTATTCCTCTCGGTTGTTGACCATGTTGACAACACCGGAGGGCGGCGCCGCGACGAGCGCGGAGGACGATGGTGAGGCCTCGGACGGGAACGAACAGGAGCCGAGGAAGATCACAGCCAGCCGTGGGAGGCGGGAGCAGGCGGTCCCACCGGCGCTGGTTTGGCATTGGCGGCTCGAGGAAGAAGAGACTGAAGAAACACGACAGACGTTGAATGTCAATCGAATGGTCAAGGTTGGCACAATCGTTTTTTGACTAAGCAGACACCAAGTAGCATACTTTTTTATATATAGGAAGAAAACTACGAGGAAAATGCGTTCGTCTACCGTCCTCCTCACAGGGAACGTTCGCCATATAAGTGACTAGAACCCTTGGTTTTCAACCGAGAGGTCTTGGGTTCGAGTTCGAGGAACTCTCAATTTTGTCTTCCTTCCTTCCTTGCAAAAAAAAGGGAAAGAAAATCAAAGACTTGGGAAGGCATACAGAACAAGCTAGTGTACCAGTAAAGAGACGTTGCCGAGTTTTAGAAAAAAGAAAGAAGTGCTCCTGTAGCTGGTTCGAATCCAAACCTAGACTATGACTATATATGGTGCTATGCTACTCTGCAAGTAATGAAACTGACATATCCAACGTTCGCTTCTCCTCTTCTCTACTAACTCTGCCTAGCATCAGAAGCTCTGGCTGCAGCAACCATGTCCGCTGGCTGCTCGTCCACCTGCTCTTCTGCAGGCAACAACCAGATATGCGCAAAGTCGCCACCCGTACCATCGCCTGTGGGTCTCATCACACCCCCGCCGGCACGTGCACCGCAACCGATTGCTCATCGCAACCCGCTGCCGTTGGTGTGGTGCCACTGCTGCAAATCACGCAGAGTCATCCATCGCGTCTCAACCACAATCTGCAACCCTGTCCGAGTCTTCTACAAATTCCCGAATCATGGGGTAATAATATATTTAAGTGTTGTTCTGCTGCTTTCAGTTGCTGATTTTTTAATAATTTGGTTGATGATCTTCCAATTTGATTCGTGCAGAAAAGGGAAGATTCATGTGATTTGTATTTCTGGGAAGTTGCTGATGTGGGGGAATGCAACTACGCTGATTATTTGGTTAGCCGAGGAATCCCAATACCAGCAGGTTGGGGTGTTGGACAAGTAATTGAAGTAACGGCAGAAGAGGAAGATGCAGAGCAGAAGGTTAAAGACGCAGTTCCTCTGATCATGGCCAAGCAACAGCTACTGAACTGCCTTGACAACAATGAGGAGATGAAAGAGCTTGTGAAGATAATGGGCAAAATCGATGTGCTCTGTAGGATGGTTGTCTCTTTATTTGCAGTGTATGTAGCACTCGTGATGTATTCAGTGGCTACGACATGAGCACTTTGCTGAAACTAGTAATGAATTAAACCTGTGTAGCAGGCTGGGCGTAGTGTTGTGAACATCTAATGATTTCTATTAACGGAAATCAGGGGGTATCCCCTTTTGCTCATATGAATAAATAGATAGCAGAGGCCCTGTCGGGTCAGCTTTGTTCTCATTCGAAGACGTCGAGCAAATTGCAGTCCAACAACAAACTATGTCATCAAATTCAAGTTTCACAGCCAAATATGAGTACAACTAAACAACAATGTCATCATGTTTTAGTTGTCATACAATCACCAAACACAAATCAGCATACATAACAAGTGATGTTCTCACAGCAAAATACTAAACAACATGTTCATCAGGTTTCGGTTGTCATAGCAAACACAATTTCACATAGTAGATAAAAAACGTCTTCTGACAGGCAAATACGACAAAAGCAATGTAATCATCATCCGCAGCAGCAGCGTCAACATCTTCACCATGTGTATCAGCTTGAATCGTAATTCCCCACATTGTCATCTTCTTCTTCATCCTCAATGTCCTCGAACGTTGGCTTGTTCTTGATCAACTCTTGTAAATCCACAACACGACAGGCAATCTTTTCGCCGGCGTCATTGACGTGATGGTTCTCAAAGATATTAGGAACATCTGTGTTATCTTGTACATTAGGGGCAGTGTAAGCATCATCTTGTTGTGCAACTTCATTAAATGAATTCCTCTGCTCAAACCTTTGCAATACTCTCCAGTCATCGCTACGTGCAAATGTGTCTTCCAAGAAAATATTTGTGTTGCTTGATTTGCCAAAATAAAAGGCTCGTTGGTCTGGTACGCCGCTTTGACATTGATGGATTTGAAATAATCATCAGCTTTGGGTTTTGCGATCCTGGAAAATAGATTATACCAACGACAGCACAACAGAACCACACACCGATGATCCTCGAAACTGGAGATATACTGCAACTGAACAATGTCTGTTATGTTAGCATACATTTCAGTTGTCTCTTTGTCATACGTATTCGTGCTCATGATGGCACTGTTTTGTGTCTTCCTGCCTTCGTCTCCTGCAAGGGTGTTGTAGCGCACATCTCCAACAACACAAGATTCATAATGTATTACCCGAGTATCAGGACCCATTGCTAGTGAGTAAAGGGCATCATCAACTGCCTGCCCATCCTCCCGCATCTTCTTAACCTATGGTTAGAAAATAGACAAGTTGATCATCTTATGTACTCAATATATTAAAAAAACTGACAGTGCACTTCAAAAGCTTACATGGTTCTTGAACCATTTCACAAATCCTGCCATAACCAGTTTATCAATGTATCTTGGATTTTGCGGCAGTAACTCCTCTTTGTACATGCTGCACAACATAGTGATGACGTCAAAAATCTAAATATATAAGAATGTGCTGCAAGTTTAGTAGATTACGATGTATAAGCTGCAGTACTGCACTTACTTGATATAAGGTAGTATCTCAGGACAGTTATTCAACACATACCAAACCATTTTGTCCAAATCTTTAGGTTTGTCCTCTTGTTGACTCTTCCCTGTAACTCGAACAGAATAATCGAAAACATTGAGCCCGGGATTGTCTTCACCCACCTCTTTGCTAAGCCGATCAGCTGTTTCAATGTATTTTGAGCAGAATGTCAACGCTTCTGTAGCAATGTAGGCCTCTGCAATGGAACCCTCGGGTCTAGCTCTGTTCCTAACATAGCCCTTGAAAGTGCCTAGCCACCTTTCAATAGGGTACATCCAGCCATACTGTACTGGACCTCTAAGTAGTGCCTCATCAGGTAGATGAACAGCCAAATGCACCATCACATCAAAGAAGGCTGGAGGATATATCTTCTCAAGGTCGCATAGGATAGTTGGTATCTTGTCTCTAAGACGCTCCAAAGCATCTATCCTGATATTTGTACTGCAGAGTTCCCTGAAGAATTGTCCCAACTCTGCAACTGCTCTGTATAAGTCAGGACGGCCCAATCCTCTAAGGATAACAGGTATAACCCTTTGAAGTAGGACGTGGTAGTCATGAGTTTTCAACCCTTGTACCCTGTTTCCATCTGCACTGACTCTCCTTTCAGGGTTGGAAGCAAATCCATGTGGGAATCTCACACGTGATAGGACCTCGCAGAATTCTTTTCTTTTTACCTTGTCCAAGACGTACACAGTTGGTGCCATATCCCGTGGTTTAACTTCATCTTGCACCTGCAAATCCTTTCTGATACCCAGGTGTGTCAAATCAATCCTAGATTTTAAGGTATCTTTCATCTTGCCTTCAATGTTAAGAAGTATGCCGATAATGCTGTCACATATATTTTTTTCGATGTGCATCACATCAAGATTATGCCACAGATCCAAATCTTTCCAATACTCCAAGTCCCACAAAGTGGACCTTCGGGTAAACAATAATCTCTCTTCTACCGTGCCATGCTTCCTTTTCCCGCTACCATTACCAGGATGGTTTCCTGGTGTAATATGCCTGACCTTCTCTAATTTCACTTGCAACTCATCGGCGGTGAGCCTCTTTGGCGCATCACGGTTTTCATGCTTTGCATTAAACACATGTCTACGATATTTTCTAGGATGCAGCTTGTCCTTGGCAAGGAAACGGCGGTGTCCAATGTAACAGATCTTGCTAAGTATAGCGTATGACAGCGGATTCCTGTCACAGCGAACACATGCATTGTAACCATGTGTCGTTCGCCCTGACATAGTGCCCAAAGCCGGATAATCATAGATGCACCAAATTACAATAGCACGCAGAAAGAAATCAGCTGGTGGGCTGCTATATAGGTCTCGAGTGAGAACACCCTTCCATAGCTGTTGAAGTTCCTCCACAAGAGGCTCCATAAACAAATCAAAATCCTTTCTAGGACTTTTTAGACCTGGGATGAGCAAGGCCATCATGTAGTTTGATTCTTTGGTGCAGACATTTGGAGGCATGTTTTAAGGGATAACAAGCACTGGCCACATGCTATATGTGGTGCTCTGGTGGCCAAATGGGTTAAATCCATCTGAAGCTAAGCCAAGTCTAATGTTTCTCGGGTCAGCAGCAAACTCTTTGTGTTTATCATTGAAGCTTTTCCACTCACTACCATGAGATGGATGGCTCATTACATTTTGATCTCTGTACTCCTGGTTCCTAGAATGCCATAGTACATCCTCTCTTGTTTCAGCATCATGAAACAACCTCTGCAATCTTGGTGTAATTGGAAAATGTCTCAGAACATTATGAGGAACCCTCTTCACAGCATCGCCATCTTTCCATCTTGATGATTTGCATTTCGGGCATTCACTTAAGTTGGCATAATCCTTCCGGAACAGAACACAATTATTCTTACAAACATGGATCATATCATATCCAATTCCAACTGCACGAAGGAAATTCTTCATTTTACCGTAGGTGTGTGGCAGCTCAGACACATCTGGGAAAGATTTGCGGAAAGCAGCCAACATCGCATCGAATGATTTGTTGGTCATCCGCTTAGATGTTTTCACCTGAAGAAAGGTGACCATAGCTGAGAATACTGACAGCTTATTTCCTGGGGTGACAGCAATGTTGCATTATTCCAACATGCGGGCCCACCGTTTTTCTTCTGCAGGTGAAAGTTCACGGAATGCACGAGCATTTCGTAGCATTGTTTCAATGTTGGTCAAACTCACTGGCTCCGCCACCACCACCTCCTCCTCCTCTTCCACCTGAGCATCAGGCAGATCAAGATGGTGATCTGCTGCTTCCACGTAGTCAATAACATTGACGTTCACAGCTTCACCATGATGAACCCACCTAGTATATGTGACCGACATCCCATACAAGTGTAGATGATTTTGCGTAGTTGACTGGGGTCTTGTAACTGAATTCATACAACTGCTACACGGGCAGAGCACATCTGATTTTGGACCACCGTACTCAGCTCTGATAAAGTTCATGAAGTTTTCAACCCCCTCGACATATGCAGCGGAGAATCTTCGAGCAGAAGTTATCCAAGTCCTATCCATCTATCAGACATACAAATTAGTTCTTCTACTAGATATTACAGGAAAAACATATATGCTTTTTTATGAAGTCCATAAAAAATACCTAGGTTGATGTCTAAAGCTATGGCAAGATATTTGGACGAGCAGATCTAAGTAACGAAATATATGTAAAGCTAATTCAACAAACAGATTTGAGTGCTAAATTATGGCAGGCTGTTTCAACAGTCAATTAGCCCGAGCACACAGCCATCAAACTATCGAAGGCCATCGCAGCAACAAAGATCGAGCATAAAACGGTGTAGAGCTATTTCACCTAACAGATAGGCTACTAGACCATGGCAATCTATGTCACAATAAATATATGGCAGGATATTTTAGCAACTAATCAACCTTGGCATGCCATCTCAGCTAAGAAGATTGAGTGTAGAACAGGGCAAGGAAGCTTCTTAAGCAGAGCATATTGACAGTAAACTACTTCGACAAACAGTGAGATTAACGGCGTCTACCAGCTAACATTCAGCGCTACACCGACATGAACGGGGCCTCAGTCTAGAATGCGCGTACCGTGGGAGAAGCTGACTGCCGTGCATATCCACACGAACATCGCCAGCAGTGGCGGCGCTGACCGCCGTGCGCCTCCACAAGAACGTAGCCAGAGGTGGCGGCACGACTAGAGGACGGCAGTCTATGAGAGCGTACTGTGGGAGCGAGAGAATCGCCATGCGTCCCCTTGATGAACCGCGGCGCCAACGTATCGGCGCGGCGGGGA
>NC_057810.1:297211049-297264779 GCF_018294505.1 Triticum aestivum | reverse complement strand
ATTTGGCCGAAGGGTGGTTGAATCGAATTTGGGGGGAATTTTTGTGTGGGGGGGGGAGGATTTTCGCACGGTGGGCGGGGGGAGTTTGGCGCATGGTCAGTTTCTCCAAGTGCAGTCCCACGTGTCAGTGAAGAGGCAAGCCGAAGTGCGTTCCGTTTGCGTGAGCCGTGTGCAGGACCGAGCGTGTGTGGGGTGCAATGCGACCGCGACAGGAGTGCTATGAGTGTACTGCCTTTTTTCCTTTTAAACTAGGTGCTTCGCCCCCTCAAAAAAAATGTTGCTTCGCGCGATCCATCGGTACTACTACTAGTAATCCGGTAATCCCGACTAAGGGTCCGTTCAGAGTGGAGGAGTAGAAAACAAAGGGATTGAAAATTTTACAGGAATGTACTTTGCCTGACTAGGAGAAACCTTGGAGCGTGAAACAGAGGGATGCAAAATTTTGTTGCGTTCGGCGTGAACTAGTAAAACCAAAGGAACCGGGAGATAGAAGCCAGTGCATGCATCTGCCTCCCATTTTATGAAAATAGTTTTTTATTTACCTGTACATGCAGCTTGCTCGGCCGCTAGCTTGACAATTCACAGGCAATGATTTTTAGTACGACCAACTCACACCTTGCATCGGGCTTCTACCCAAACATTGGGTTGGAGTAGATTTTTTAGTTCCCGTAAAAGGTACAGGCTAGGTGAACTTTCCTGTAGAATGAGCGAGGACATTCCTTTGAACCGAACGCATTACATGTTATTTTTCCGAAGGAAACCAGACCTACGAAAATTCCAGCAGAATTCCTGCACACCGAACGAGGCCTAAAACGGCGCGGCCGGGTCTTTTCCCGCGCGATATGCTGAGAGGTTGGCTTAGTTGGGTTTTTTAGATTTGTCTTGGTTCAATAAAAAGTAGAGTTGGTGATGATGGTGTGCGTGTCATCCTGCAATATAGGCCGTCCGATCTATATCTATCGGATAGGAAGGAAACTATGACAATTTACCCACACTCCTCTCCACATTTGCAGATAAGGCTTTCCCTCGTTCATCCTTTTCTCCCACAAGATCTTGATCTTCCGTGCACTAGTACTCCTACAATATGTATATTATTGTGAAAGTTCATATACACCGGCCGAGATTAATGCAAACACGGTAGCTTTTCATTACATTTCGAACTTTTATAAGACAGAAAAATAAAAGAAACCCGACCCTAAACCTATTCTACGGCGGTGACCGACGTCCTCCATCTGCGATCTCTATGTACGGGGGCGGGGTTCAAGACCCGTGAAGTGAAGGTGCGGTCTCCAGTGAGGAAGAGTAGAACACAGGATACGGACCGGCCAGTTGGCACACCATGCCCTGCCGCCTCCCATGCCCTACTCATCCTCGGAGGAGTCCCCGACCTCGGCGGTGCCGGACGTTGGATGGCGGCAAGTAGGACGCGTGGCTGACGGTGCTCCCGTCGCCGGCCGCCAGCGTGGCCACCGCTTGTGCGGTCGCGTTCGCGTCCGGCTACGCCGCTATTGCGTCGCAAGAAGCGACTTGAGCGAGGGCGGCGACCTCGAGCTTCATCGCTGAAGAGAAGCTCTCCCGCAGAGCGTTTGCACTTGCGGTCATGGCGGATGTGGTGTCAGGTAGGAGGACGATGCGCTATGGTGTGGATTTTAGCTAGGCGTTGCCGCTTTAAGTAGCGCATTCCGGTGAGGCCAAGCATCCGGGTGCGTCATTAAGTCGCCGGAGTTGGTTCCTCGGGCACCGAGCCTCTTAACGACGACATACGAACGGACGACATGAATGCGGGTAGTTGGCGCCGGCTGGGAACGCACCGCGCGACGGCGCGAGGGATGAGGGCTTTGGTGTGCCAGGGTAGTCAGCTACGGTCGTGGCAACGTTGGAGATGCCCTTTGCTCAAATGCGATCCTCGCATGTCATTGAAAAAGCAAGATGACCCGGCATGGTCTCAGGTCCAGAGGATGTAGTTGCCCGCTCTACACCACTCCACGGACGCGTCACGGCGCCCCGTGCATCCGTGACGAGCCAGGTGTTGGGGTGTCTTTGGATTGTGGCCAAAGTGCACCGTACCAAAATTTTGGTCATGACCCAAAGATTGGTCTTTGTTTGGATGGTTGCCATTTCTTTGGCATGCCAATGAACTCTAGCCAACTCTAGTTCATTTTTCTTGCCAATGTCAGCCAAATCACGGGCAACCAATACCTCAACCAAAATTTTGGCTACCCAATGCTTTGATGGGGCAACCTTGGGCACAAACCAAACATATCGTTGGTCGTGCCACAGCACAAACGCCACCCTCGGCACACTGAAACCAACCATGTCTATCGACGATATGAGCGTGTCGCTCACCGCGGTCGCCGTGTCCAGAGGCGGTGCTGGAGCTGCGCCCCGTTGTTGGCCCCAAAGACCACATGAACGGTTGTCGGTGGTGAGGAGGTCGTGGGCCAGCTCCTCCATTGGACTAGTCTGTGCTACGTCGTCCCGACGGGTGTGCCCCACATGTCGGTTTCCCTGTTTTCCCGGCCATATTCGAGCGTCAGTGCTTCGCGTTGCACATTAGGCCTTTCACTATGTAGTCCAAGCAAGACAACTTATTGTTTATTTGAGCCGTTCAAGTGTAATCATGTGGCGTTTTCTTATTTCTCATTCCTCTCCAACCCTCTTCTCCATCGATCATGGCGCCCTCCAGTCGAGTCCATCCTCCCGCATGCCTCATTTGAACATTCCGCCGAGTATCATTCGCATGTACCCACCCTAGTCCTCTTTCAATAGATCTCCGGACCCCGAGATGAAATCGAGAGGGAATGAGTGGGGGCACGTGATACCTAAGGCGGATTCAAAATTTTGAACCGGTGATCATAGCATCCGCAAATCATATATAAAGGGTATTCAATGTTCATTTCGTTTTTGAACGTACAATATACACCCTCCTATCCTTTCTACCTTACATATAAGTTTTATGTGTAGTCAAAGTATCTCTACTATGATAAAAAAGGTATCAACATTCAACAACGCCCAATCAATATTGTTAGATTCGTACGTACTCCTAGATTTGTACTCGAGATGGTTTCCAATTTGACTATTGACAAGATTAATAGTACTCCTTTCACATAGGTGAGTAAGTCATCTTAGGCTGTGCACCGTGACCAAGGAGGAGGGGAAAACGAGAGACATTAATGTTTATTTGCTAACTAATAGTATTGCATGCAATGAACTAACCACTGCATGTCATGTTTGATAGTCTCAGGTCATTAAAAGCATGCACACCCTCATCTCTTATTGGTTCATATGTCAAGAAACAAGAAACGAGGTAGAAGTTAATGCACCGCGCCTACGTGTTTTGGGATTATTTGGTTTTCGTAAGATGACTTACACACCTAGATGGAGGGAGTACATGAGATGTATAATGTGAAAATTATATCATTGGAAACTCCTTTCACATACGAAATTGACCATATGCTTTGTGTAAGTTGCATGTCATATATTATTACTCTAACATTTGGTCAAAGTTAGCCTCAAAAAACGCATTAGACCCTGTATGCTTTGTGTAAGTTGCATGTCATATATTATTACTCTAACATTTGTGTAAGTTGCATGTCATATATTATTACTCTAACATTTGGTCAAAGTAGTATAGTGGAAGTGGATCCTCTGACGTAGGTATCCCTGCCTTACCCTCCCTTTCGGTCACTTACTGGCGGACCCTATGCTTGCTAGGCCCCGCATGTCAGTTACTCAATGGGTTCGGCCACGTCAGGGGATCCTCATCCGTAGTATACTCCCTCTGTTTTCATTTACTCCGCATAAAACGGAGGGCGTAGTGGTATAATAAATGACGCGGGCGGGGGAGGGAGAGGGACGTCGGTTTGCTCTCAACTGAGGTCCCACAAGCGAGCGAAAACGCAAGACGAAGCGTGTTCCATTCGGTGAGCGACATGGAGGGTCCAGCGTGCCGGGCTGCAATGCGAACGCGACAAGAGTGATGTACAGTCAAAACCGATTGACCGGTCGTCACCAGAACCACTATTCACACCAGAACCTTCGCTGCTCGGCCTACGCCAGCCACTGCCCTAAAACCACACCAAATCTCTAGCCCATTCCCCCACCTTTCGATCCCCTAGCCCGCATCAAGCGTCCCCTAGTTCGCTGGAAAGCCATGGTGCGCCGTAAGATCACTTACTACAAGATGTTGATGCCGGAGCGCCGCGCAGAAATCGCGGCGGCGGTCAGCGCCACAGACCTCTGTTCCCAAGCTCGCTTTGCGGCGGGCCAATCCCCGAGTTCTCTGGAGCCAAGCTACGAGGAGGAGGAAGCCGATCCAATGTTCACTGTGGAGGTCGCGGCGCAGAAGGCCCTCGATGGGTATGAGATGACGGATGTCGACTTCGTGCCGGTGTATGAGTCCCCCATGGTGCAGGCAGACCAGTGGTTCAACATGGTGATACTAAAGGAGGACCGGGAGGCAGAGGCTCAACTCGACGCGGAGCGCGCGCATGCCGCTGCCATCGAGGCTCTCCTGCAGGCGGAACCGGATGTCGTGGATGTGAACTGGGCGGCGGAGGATCAACTTGTGGCGGAGCGCGCAGATGCCGCTGCCATCGAGGCCCTCCTGCAGGCGGAACCGGATGTCCTGGACATGAACCGGGCGGCAGAGGCTCGACTCGACGCAGAGGGCGCGGATGTTGATCTCATCGACACCCTCCTGCGGGCGGAACCGGAAGTCCTGGACTTGAGCCGGGCGGCAGAGGCTCGACTCGACGCGGAGCGCGTGGATGCCGCTCTCATCGACGCCCTCCTACAGGCGGAACCGAAAGTCCTGGACTTGAACTGGGCAGCGAAGGCTCGACTCAATGCGGAGCGCGCGGATGCCGCTGCCATCGAGGCCCTCCTACAGGCGGAACCGGACGTCCTCGACTTGAACCGGGTTGTGCTCTCATCCATGCAGAGCGCCCGCACGCTCCGCTTGAACGAGTAGCTAGAGGCCGAGGACAACCACGGTGCGGAGACACACGTCGGCAGCGGCAGCTGGTTCACGCCGGCAGCCAAAGACGACGAGGCCGTCTCTTTCCGCGAGCAGTGATAGTTTTTCTTTATGTTCTTGTTTTTATTATTATCGATCTTTTGCTGTGTAAAAACATACTATTTGTTATGCAAGTCGCCTGAGTCTACCATTTCAGGCGGTTGGATGAATATCCTACGTCTCCTAACCCTTCTTTCCTTCTTCCTCACCTCTTCTTCTTCCCCAACAGACCACCGCACGGGCCGTACGGATACTCCGGTTGGATAAACATACTCTATGAACGAAAATTATGTGTCAGCGATAGGATGGCGAGTTTGGTTTGTTCACATGCGATAGCACGTGTCAGTGAGGGTGCGTTCCCTTGGTTGGGTTTGCGGCGTGCAGGAGTGAAGTGTGAGGGTGCGGTGTCACCGCGGCATGCAGAGCGACCGTGTGAGGGTGCAGTGCGACCGCGACAGCCATGCGCAAGTGTACCTCCTTCTTATTTTGAAAACTTTAGGCAAGCTTGGCAAAAATGTGTGGCGAAGTTTGGCAATGCAAGGCCTAGACACAAACAGGATAAGTGCGTACTACCTCTGTCCGGGTTGATTGGTCCCCATTGTATTTCGTGCCAAATTTTGACCATAGATTAAACTAAGAAAATGTTCACGCATGTCACCAAACATTATATTTTTCAAAACTATGTTCAAATACAAATCCAATGAGATAATTTTTCTTGACATGCATTAACATTTTGTTAGTTAAATCTTTAGTCATAATTTGGCACAAACTATAAAAGGGACCTATAAACCAGGATGGAGGTAGTACGTACTAGGAGTACTAGAGTTAAAAAAGAAAGGCAGGGTTTTCCTTCGATACAAATCCTCATTTCACGTGTCAATTAATGCGTATTTTTTTCTCGAAAGACCAAAGAGCTAACCATCTCACTCCTCATCGCTTGATTAATGTAGCACCATGCAAACGAACCTTCTCACTTCCGCATGCATGCAGGGGATATTAATGTTCTTGGTTGCTAACCTCATCAATTTTGCCTCGATTAGTGTTAGTGGCCCTTTGCAAATTGTAATTTTGATATACTGGCGTTGTGTACAAAAAAATGGAGGTAGTAACTATATTTGAATTCCTTGCCCATTGCGGTGACGTCGACTTTTTTTTTGTGGTTTGGCGAAGTGCGTTCGACGGAGAACACCATTGAGGGAGACCACGATAAGTCGTTCGTAAGTGCCACCTGCAAGCCGAGACAACCGCCTTATTTGCATCTAGGAAGTCCTTTACTAGTACTACTACTACTAGGAGTACTAGTGCGGTGAGATGGTTTCTCGAAGAAGACGATGGAGAAGCGGAGTCAGCGAAGAGTGAAATGCTAGTTGCTTTGTCCGTGCTTTGTGATTTGATGCCTCACTGCTTTGTGATTTGTGATATAAGGGACAGGGGAGTAGACTCTGTTCTCTATACTGTACTACTCCTACATTCGTCCAAGCATGGGAGAAAGAGGAGAGACGTTGCATTTTTCTATTCCTTCAATCAATCAATCAGGGAGCTTCGGTTCCATCTTTTTGGCTTTGGCAACGCCGTCCACAATGGTTCCCACGATGCCAAAAGCTATTTTCACATTTGGCTACACATTGTGGATGCCCTTAACCGTACCACTTGGTTTTGCTCCTGTATGCTATCTATACAAATCTCAATTATATTGATCTTAAAAATTATAGAATCAAAGATTAGTAAAAAGGAGGTGATTTTGCCGCGCGGATGGCGGGGGAGGTTTCTTATTTTCGGAGGACGTTGTCCTGGCGGTTTGCTAACATGCGGTCCCACATGTCAGTGCTTTACCAAGCTGATCCGCATCCCACATGAGGCAGAACAACGGCAGAAGCAACACGTGGTTAAGTTGAAGAAGATGAGGGAGAAGCAGATTCAGCAACGAGTGAAATGATGGTTGCTTTGTCCCTCCAACTTAGTTTTTTAGCATTATTACTTCGTCCCTCCAACTTAACTGCGGGAAAGGTGCAGCTTTGATTTGATGCCTCATTGCTCATTACTACACTGGCGCCATGACTGGGGTGCTTCACCCCGGCTGCTCTGCACTGTATTCTGGTATGGCACGTGGACCCGGTAGCTTGATGTCCCACATGTCGGCGAAAGGGACTAGAAGATTTATGAAAGCGATCGCTCCACTCTTACGACGGAGGAGTAGACGACACGAGGCCCAGTGAACTGTCACTTGTACTGTATAGTACTATAGTTTTGCTGTTTCACACGATCCATCGATACAAACCCGATTAAACAGGAAAGGGCGGGATTTTTCCCGCGCGGTAGATGATACTGGCCATACATTTCAAAGGCAATTTTAATGTATGCAAACTGAATAATTATAAGTAACAATATGATATCTAGTAAAACTAAAAACACATATGATTTATTGTGTTAGAGTGTAGTAGTAGTGCTGTATTGCATAGTTGTTAGATGTAACATGCGAGAACGTGTGGAGATGTAGTTTTGGAGGGCCTACAGAGAGAAAAGCGTAGTACGGTCACCGAACTTCAGAATAAGCTGATTACGGTCACTATATACGTTTTGCGGTGATTATCCGGTCACTTGCTCACAGTTCAGCATCGGATTGCACTCTGTTGACCGGCCAAATAGTCTGCGTGGCGCCATGTTGACTAGTTAAATTGACCATGTTCCTTGTGGGTCCCACATGTCAGTTCGCATAGAGAAAAGGTCAGATAAACACAAATTTACACAGGCGCGACAAGGCTCCAACCCATGTGCGGGAATCACCTGGTTGTGTATGTGTCTGTCAGGGCCTGATGTGTGCGCATGCACATGTAGGTTGAGCACTTGAGCGTGAGAGTGTGTGTTGGTCGTGTGGTGTACTGGTGTGTGCATGCATGCATGCGTGTGTGCGTGTGAGTGTTGCGTGCGTGCGTGGCTGCGTGTGTACGTGTGAGTGTTGCGTGCGTGCGTGGGTGCATGTGTTTGTGTGAGTGTTGCGTGGATGGAGTTTGTGTGCATGCATGCGTGTGTGTATAATTACCACACCGGCTCATGTGTGTTAAAACAGACAGCTCAGCATACCAATACAAGGCCACCTTGTCCGCTGTGCCCGCGGTCATGACTTCGCACCACCGTCAAAATATTTTTTTGTCGTTTGTTTTCATTCTTACTAGCAAGATGCCCGTGCGTTGCACGTAACATCAAGATGCATTTGTATGACTTGTTTATCTTGTGAGAGAAAAGGATGAACGAGGGAAGACCTTATTTGCAAATGTGGAGAGGTGTGTGGGTATCTTTTTGCAAAACTGCCATAGTTTCTTTCCTATCCGTCAGATATAAATCGGACGACCTATATTGCAGGATGGCAGGCACACCATCATCACCAACTCTGTTTATTATAAGAGTGTATTTTATGTATTTTATAATAGTGTAGATGTAGAGTAGATACAAGTCGACAGGTGGGAACGATGTTAGTGAGATAATGTGATGCAACACTAGATCAGGTGCCACGTGGAGCGTTCAACTGGTCAACTAGTCATGTCATGAGCAAATACAAAGTTGTACGGTGAGCCCGTGACTGTATAATAACCACTAAACATAAACGGTGACCGTAATGAGTGGATTATGAAGTCCAATGTATGTATCGTGCTTTCACTTCAAATACAATGATCGTCATTGCATATATCGCGAGAGAAAGATGAAACACGCGTGAATTTTCTAGGGGCTTACTTTTAGAGGACATGGAGATAGTTTTGTGTGCATATGTGAAAGGGGCGTACAGGGGGGGGGTATGCGATGGAGAGAGAGATGCTCTTCGTTTCTCTTTATTATGACTAACTTTGTATATAGTATAAAAATATACAAATTCACAGTGCGGAATAAATATCATTGTGGGCACAATGCAATGCAAATTAGCGTTCGTACTCCTCCATATAACTTTGTAATGTTGTATATATGTAGAAACTCTAAAATAATTTTTTGGCCACACTTTATTCAAAAGGAATATTGTATGCGAAATAAACGTGAAGAGAGGGCATTTTAGATCAACAGGGTACGTGATGTAACATGTGTGAATGTGTAGTTGATGCATTTGGCGGGGCCTAGAGAGGTATGTGCGTGTATTACGTATTCGAGAGAGGCATGGATATAGGGGCCGATAGGGGGGAGATAACACGAGAAATGAGGGTGGTCTAGAGAGAGAGAGAGAGAGAGAGAGACGAATACGACGTCACGACAAGAGATTCCATTCCATTGAGTGTGTATATGCAAGGGGGGAGGGAATAGAGGCACCAGGAGAATTTTTCTGTGTGTGTGGTGTTTGTGTTGGTATGTGTGGGTGTGAGAAGATAATGAGACGTGGGGGCAGAGGGTGTGTCACCGCGTGAGGTCCGGTGGGTCGAGGTGAGGCCCTTTGTTCGGTTCTGTCCTGCGCCACATTGGTCGGACCATGACACATTTAGGAAGACCCATGGATGACTAGTCGTACAAGACAAAGATAGCAGAATTGTGAAGGACTTTGTGTCCACTGACAAAGCCGGCTAGGATTTGTAACCCTAGGTTCTCGGACTAAGGTAACCCCTCTATCTCTGATATTACTATTCATCCAACCTAACTTTAAGGGGGCATCCTACAGAATGCTCTGCTAGAATCATACTCGTCGATTAGGAAGAGAGGTATGAGATAATGCGTGAGAGACAGGCGTAAAGATAATGTGCGTACATGAGACACGTAGGCAGGTCCATGTATATAGAAAGGGTCGATGAGGGTTGTGCGTGTGTATGTTTGCGAGAGGAAGAGTGCTTGTGATAAAGGTTAGTGAAAACAGTTGTAAATGGTTACGAGAGGGAGGGAGGGTTATATCTAGAGAATGTGTGTGAGAAAGACACCTCGGGAGAGAGTGTGTGAGCATGTGTGAGAGACCACCGATGGAGAGTGAAACTACACGTAAAAGACTGCTCTACACATTGATTAAAGATATAAATTGTATCCAAATATTAGGATGGGATCATGATATTTGCAATTCGCGTAAGGAGCGATCATTGAGCCATCAGACATCTAGATTCTATCGAATTTGAGCATGTCTATGTTATTATTCGACACAATTGATCCACATAGTTAGTATTTTGAACTCCAGACAATGCATCGCTTTAGCAATCGAATATAAACGTGAGTATAGTTCATGTTGTGTGTGTAAAGCACATTATACATACGAAAGTTACATAATGGACATCTATAAATAGCTACCTATGAACTAGTATACATTTGAATTCAACCTAAGGTGGTTTAAAAAAATCGAATTCAACATGAAGTCCATTCAATTATTTGAATTTGATATCATGGCATTTGTAAACCATACCTAAACTATGGGGGTACCAATCTTTGCTCTGATTTTGTACATAATAGCATATGTAGTCGTGTACAAAATAGATTCAAATTTAGCTCCTCCATTCCAAAATAATCGTAGTTATAGGATTTTCAAGTGTCAAAATTCAAAAGGAAGCGAATAATTTAATGAGGTTTTCAAACATACAAGGTCAAATATAACATTGTCTATTTAGGTCAATCCTCATAGTTCAAGAGTACTCTAAACGTGAATGCTTGTGTTTCAAAATTTCGAACGAAGCGCCAAAAGAGCCTCTACTTGCGCGAAACCGCGTGAGACCAATGTTTGGTAGTACAAGGAAATTAATTTTCTAATAACTCCGACTTGTGAAACCTACCGGCCCGACGTCCAAAGGTCTAAACTGGGGTAGGTTTGTAGCTTCATCTAGACGCCATGCAACCGCCTCCGAAAAACATTCATACACAATGGCCGCCTAAGCACACATGCACGCGGCTGAAATCGCTCCCGCCCACTATTTGGGACACCTGGGATTACCATCCTACCTCCGACCCGCAGTAGGTCCGAAATTTAAGAGGGGGGCAAAGTTTGTACTTTCCCCAAATTTCAAACAAGCGCGTCCCATCTTTTGTTCAAAAAAGCCAAAAACAAGCGCGTCCCAGACCGAAACATGGTTCCCCCTCCCGGTCCTATTCCCCATTCGTACTCCGTGGGCGCCAAAACTACCTCTCCACCAGCCACGAAACCCCGGCGTCCTCCGTCCTCCACCCCATCCCACCCATCAACCGCCGCCCTCCTCCATCACGCCGGAGCCGATACCCCGACGTCGTCGTCCACCGCAACCTCAACCGCAATGCCCTCCATAGCTAGTAGTTGAAGCCGAGGCCGAGCTGTCCGTACCCGAGGCAGTTCAACCACGCCGTCCTGCGCCTCACCGCTGCCACTCCAACTTCGCCACCCTCCACCGCACCGGAGTTGTTCCTGCTATGCCGTCCTTCACCGCCTCGGATCTGCTTCCCCTCCGCTGACATACAACCACGGCAACACAATCAACAAGTTCGCCATGGGTTCGTCCAAGCCTGCACCCTCCAGAACATCGGTTTCCCCGGTAAAAACAAGAAGATCGGCGCGACATGTGGAGGTGACCACACCGGCAACCGAAGAAGGTACTCCTCTTCCCTTATTTGTGCAAATCTTACGTCTCTGCTTGCACGGTATTCATCCCATAGAAGACACTAGTTGACCGCTTCTTCTTGATACTAGATGTTCCTAGTAACTCGTGATGCACAAGGTTTCTCCTCATATACTATTTCAGCTTAGCTAGAGGTCCGTAGCCCCCCTGAATTTCAATTTCTGGCCAGTTGATTCCCAATTAATGGAAGCATTCCCCGGTGTAACAGGCGCTAGTACGACTATTACACCGGGGAAGCAGCGCCTTGGTGTTTATCTTAGGGGCGTCTGCAGCCTAGAGCTACTGGCGCCCGATCTGGAGGTCGGCCGGGATTAAAGGGATGGCTTGGGGGCGCTGCCAAGCATGGTGGTGGTGTGAGGTCAATGGGAGGGCGGGGCGGCGGAGGCACGGGTCTAGGCCGGTGGTCGCTGGCGGTTCGTGAAAGATCATCAATAGTGACTGGCGGGAGGTAGACGAAGGCCATATGCCCGTTCCTTATAGATCGGACGGTTCATTAAAAAAATCGACTGACCTATTTATTTTCAGTCGACTGTTATCTTAGATATGACCACATGTGGTGGTGTGCTGGAGGAGTACCTGCATTTCCTGTGCTCATATATTACAAAATCATATGGAGTAGAATCTAATTTTGTTTGCCATGCAATGTTGTAGAGCTATCATATGTCTCCTATCATTTATTTTTAAGCCACCTGCTATCTGCTACTTTTACAGTGCACTAGTTCTGCACACACTTCACCCATACTCTCACTATTGTGTTTTTATGCAAGGGTATTTCAGACTCTCCTGCCGAAAGAGAAGCAGCAAAGAAAATAGAGAAGTCGCTCCAGCTTGGTATACGGGTAGGCAAGACACGTTACAATGCTATAAAGGGTGCAGTGTCAGCAAATGGAGACGGTAAACGTAGCTCTGTAGTTGATGACCTCGCTCGCAATGAACCACCATCCCAGGTGCTTGCTTTAACTTCGTGGTGTCATATGTGGTTGCATGTTGGTGTCTAGCTTGTATTCGAAAGGCCGAAGTCGGTCTTTATTAAGATAAGGAAAGATATTTTTTACATGAACCACCATCCCGTGAGCACCAGGAGACAAATAGCTAGTCAGGGCACTGGCCGAGCCAGTGACAAGCCCAGCAAAGACAGGCATCACCTGGAAGCCAACTAAAAAGCCGCGATGGTGGCGAAGCAGCCCGCCTCCCACCAGGCTCTCAGGTCCTAGATGATCATGTTCACCACCTCCAGCCGGATGCCTAGCTTGTATTGCTTCCAATTTGGTTAAATTGCATCTGCTTAGCTTACACATTATACCTTTGAATATGACATGCCTTTCTGTTTTTGGTACATAGTAGTACATCTGTGTATTAACCATGTTCTTACATCAAACTAATGTTCTTGTGGATCCCTCATCAATCACTTATGACGAGGCAGGCAGGCAAGGGGACTACTCCTCATTTAAAGAATGCAGCGTCAGCCTCCCGACATGATTCTCAAGAAACAGAAATGCTAGATGAAGATAGTGAACGTAGCTCTGTAGTTGATTACAGCATTTCCCCTACACTAGCATTGCAGGTGCTTGCTCTAACTTGGCAGCGTGATATCTGGTTGCATGTTGCATATGGTGTCTAGATTGTAATTCTTCCAATCTGGTTAAACTGCATGTGCTAGTCTGCTTAGCTTATACTCCTATAATTGTGACATTATACCTGTTAATGTGACATGCCTTCCTGTATTTAGTACATAGTACATCTGTCTATTAAGCATGTCCTTACATAAAACTATTGTTTTTTTGTATCCTGCATCAATCAATATGATGAGACACCTTTAGTATATGCAGTGCGACATTAGTTGCATCTTTCATATGATTTATAGCATGCGCTGCTTCTAATTTGTTGAAATTCCATTTATGATGGGATGCTTTTAACTTGGCAGTCATATTGGTTGCATCTTTCATGTGGTGTCTAGCTTGCATTGCTTCTTATTTGCTGGAATGGTTTCTGCTTAGTTTACACAAACATTTGTGAACATGCCATGTCGTCCTGTTTTTCGTACATATTCCATCCTGGTATCATGTGTTTGCCTTACATCAAAGTAGTGATTGTCAGTATCATGCATGAATGAGTTCTGAAGAGAGAATTTTATTGCTTTTTCTTGTCGGTTTTACTTGACAATTCAAAATCAATAAAGCGGAAGGAAGTTAGCAAGGCAGCGGATAAAGGTGCTCCTTCCAAACGGAGGGACTCTACAGTTTCTACTCCTCCACACCCCCAAGATGATTTCCAAGACAACACATGCATAGACACTCAACAAAGTTGTGTTTATGATGAGCACGTCTCCCCTAGTGCAGCATCACTGGTGCTCCCTCTAACTTGGCACTATTATATGTGGTTGCATGTTATGTGTGATGTCTAGCTTGTATTGCTTCTAATTTTGTTGAATTCCATCTGCTTACTTTACACATTATACTTGAATAAGACACGTGTTCCTGTTTCTAGAACATACAATATATGTCTATCACACCATGTTCTTACATCAAATTACTACTATTGTGTAACCTGCAACAATCACTTATCATAAGACACGTTTGACTTCGGAGTGTTATATAGGTTACATCTCACATTCTTTTCTAGCTTTTACTACTAATTTGTTGAAATGGCACTTATGACGAGACAATTTTAACTTGGTAGAGTGATATTATTTGCATCTTTCATATGGTGTCTAGCTTTCATGCTTCTAATTTGTTTTTTTTTGTTTTTTTGACTATGAATTGTGGGGAAAAACCCCCACAGAAGATCAAAACTTTATTGATAAAAGAAGAAGTAATACAATAGGATGATTACAAGGAGTAACCAGGGTACAAGGTTAAAAAAAGGGAGTCTTACAAACTAGCTCAGGGGGGGAGAAAAGAGATCCATCTAAGCAGTTCATCCTTGTAAGCAGATTTGATTCTATGCTGCATTAGGCTAATATCATGCCTAAAAGCAAACCTCCATTTATTGAAACTAGATCTCTCATTTATGAATACTTTGGCATTTGATGATCCAAATATTCTAGCAAGCAATGAAAACCACTTCAGAGAAGAAAGGCTTATCAAAACTTCTTCTAGCCTGAGTAACCAGATGAATCATGGAGGTGCCAGCAGACCAATCAATCTGCAGATAATTCCAGACCCTGACACTGAAATTGTAGTTGAAGAACAAGTGATCCCTGGTTTCTCTAACCTGCAAGGGACAAAGCCTACAATGGACCCCATCTTCCATGTGCCAGTGCCTTCTCTCAACCATGTCCTTGGTGTTCAACCTGTCCATAATAAGCATCCAAGCAAAAACCTTGATCTTGAGGGTACAAGAGGATTTCCATACCCCACAGAGCAAAGGATTGAAGGATTCAGACACAAAAGTGTGTGAGTAGAACATCTTGGGCTTGAAAAACTTGGAAGAGCCTTGCCAGAACCAAACATCTCACAAACTTGGTTCTCTATTGTGGGAATTCATCAATTCCTGTATCTGGTTCAACTCATCATAGGCCTGAGCAGATAAGGGAAGGTGGAAAAGTTGATGCATATCCTGGGTATTGAAAATTTCCTTAACTGAGATCCAGGGATCCTTGGCAAAAGAGAAAAGCCTTGGGAATCTTGTCTGTAGACTAGAAACTGTATTGTCAAGGTTCCAATTATCAGCCCAAAAAAGAGCAGTGTCCCCTTCATTAATCTGAACCCAGGAGCAGTCCCTGAAATGCTGCATGACTTTACAGATATCTCTCCACCAGAAGGAGCCACATTCAGTTGTTCCCTGGGGCATTCTTTCAAAATATTATGAATCCCAGACTAAGGACACCCACGGGATATCTCGTTTATTCAGAAAGTTATTGACATGCTTTAGAATAAGAGCCACATTCTGAACTCCCAGATTAAGAATGCCGAGTCCCCCTTTGTTTTTTGGCCTGCAAATGAGGTTCCAAGCAGCAAGAGAAGGTGTTGGCTGATCTCTATGCTTCCTCCATAGACACTGCCTTTGAATTCTTTCCAGCTGCTTGAGAATACCTGCTGGTAGAGGAAGACTACACAGGAAGAAGATTGGCATTGAAGAAAGAGCAGAGTTAAGGAACTGCAACCTTTCACCTTGGTTAAGGAAAGAAGAACTGGAAGTCATTCTTCTCTCCATACAGTCCACCAAAGGCATGAAGTCCACCATTTTGGGCCTTGTGGTCCCCACAGGCAATCCAAGATATGTAAATGGCATTTTACCAATTTTGCAACCAAAAGCAACAGCCAAATCTTCCACAACAGTAGATTCAACATTGATTGGGATAATAAATGACTTATGGTAGTTGACATCCAGACCAGTCGACTGAGAAAACACCTTTAACATATCCTTCAAACCAAGAAGTTGTGCTCTGTCAGTAGGGAGGATGATCAATGTATCATCAGCATATTGAATCACAGGGTAATCTGCATCATGGCAAGGTATAGGTAGGTGAAGAATTCCTCTCCTGAACATGTCATTAATCACAGTTTGGAGCAGATCTGCAGCAATAACAAAGAGCAGAGGGGATACAGGGTCACCCTGCCTAACCCCTTTTTTACAAACAAATTTCCTCTCAGGGACCCCATTAAGCAAAACAGATGAAGTGCCAGTGGCCAGTAACTGCTTCATCCAAAGAATCCACTTATCATTAAAGCCCTTAAACCTTAAGATTTGGAAAATAGCCTCATGCTCAACAGAGTCAAAAGCCTTCTCAAAGTCCAATTTGAGAATGACAATGGGCCTCTTAGACTGATGACATTGGTGCAAATATTCAAAAGTCCACCCCAGACAATCCTGGATTGTTCTGGACTTAATGAAACCATATTGGTTCTTGTGAGTGCACTGCATAATCACATCTTGAAATCTATTTGCAGCCATTTTGGACAGAAATTTGAGCCCCATACCAGTAAGAGAGATAGGCCTGTAGTCTCCCACTTCTTCAGGTGCTAACTTTTTGGGCACAAGAGTAATATAAGAGTTGTTAATGTTCTCTAAGACAGCAGTTCCATCATAAAAAGCCTGAGCCAGCTCATAAAAATCATGAGAAATAAGATGCCAACATTTCTTAAAAAATAGGCCATTGAAACCATCAGGTCCAGGTGCCTTATCAACAGGCATATGTTTGACCACATTGTCCATTTCCTCTTTTGTAAAGGGTTTAGTGAGCACATCAAGGCCAGCCACAGGTGAAATAAGTGAGGACAAATCAAACCCCATCATAATCCCTCTAGAGGTGCCCATTCTATTCTTAAAAGAGCTCCAAAAAATTCCAGCCATTTGTGAGTGATCAGAGACAACAGATCCATCAGGTAGTTTCAGACTAGCTATGGAGTTCCTCCTATGCCTCTAAGTGGCTATAGCATGGAAGAACTTTGTGTTCTCACCCCCCACCTTGAAGTATCTGATAGTGCACCTCTTTTTATAGTACAGAAATTGCAAGTGTAGAAGCTTTTCCAAATGGGTTTTGACAATTTTTCTGAAGTTATTCTCCTGAATATAAAGGGGCCTCCATTCTTCCAATTCATCTAGAAGGAAAATAACATGATTGCATTTACTGATCAACAACCTCAGTTTGGAAACATTCATTTGCCACCTCCTAAGACACATTCTCAAGCTTTTAAGTTTGTATGCAATTCTAGCAGTAATATGTGTTTTCCGAGAGGGTTGCTTCCAAGAAGATTCAACACAGTCCATGAAGCCCTCAAGTTCAATCCAATAATTTTCAAACCCAAAGAGGTTTGATTTTGGAATGGAAGTCTTAATGGTGACTAAGCAAGGCACATGATCCGAAGCAGTCCTGGCCAAGGGCAAAACTTCAGTCATAGGATAATCAGAAATCCAATCCACAGATGTAAAAAACCAGTCTAGCTGCTCAAGAAGTGGGGTATCTTGCATATTGGACCATGTGTAAGATCTGCCCTTGATTGGAAGCTCAAGAAGGCCCAGGTGGCCAATAATCTCATTAAAAATGAACATGTCATTTATGTCCCCACCAGGCAAGTTTCTGTTATCCACTGACCGAAGGAAATTAAAATCACCAAGTAACAACCAGTGTTCATTGAGAGGAATAGTCAGGTGGTATAACCAATTGACAAACTGGTCCCTGGCTTCACCCCGACAAGGGCCATAAACAGCAACAAGAGTCCAAGATTCATTGTTCTGTCTGGAAGTAAACTTAATAATTACAGCAAACTGCTGCACTTCAATTACAGTGCCACTAAAAACAGAAGAATTCCAGACCACTATAATTCCTCCAGAAGCACCAATAGAAGGAGAACACATAAATGAGTCAAATCTTTTAGGGCAGAAAGATTTAATTGATCTATAATCAAAAGAAGCACATTTAGTTTCTTGTAGGCAGGCAATTGAACATTGGCTTTCTTCAATTTTCTGCCTAACAGCCCTCTATCTAGTTTCAGAATTTAGACCTCTCACATTCCAGGAAAGAACATTCCAGTTCCTACAAATATTACTCATTACAACGTAAGATTAAGTCCAGAAACCACATGGCACGCAATACCACATGTCCAAAAGAACATAAACCAGTCTGACCCAACATCAACACACACCAGAGTTCAAGGAGTAGAGTACTGTCTAAAGACATAGATAAAGCAAAGTTAAGGGCTTGCGAAACCCAAAAGACCAAGTTTAAACTAATCATCATGCTTAGGCGAGGCAACAGCAGGTGGGTCCACCATAAGTGCATCCACAGATAAAAGAGCAGCGTCAATTTCTAGCTCACGCCCAACTTCTTGGAGTCGACTGACAGGAGTTGCAAGTGGAATTCCTTCAGAAGCAGGCTCGTCGCGCATCTGGGTCGTGAAAGGCTTAGCCTTGGGCTTCTTTCTCTTGGGCTGCAGTGAGAGCTCCTGGAAGGTGGGCTTGAAACCATCACGCTGAATCAAGCTTCTAGTGCAATGCCGGACTGCGGTGTCAACAATTGGAGTTGGCGCCAAAGTTTTCCGTGGCCTGCGAGCTTTAACCACCGCAGCAGGAGGGGGGAACCTGCACAGGTTGCACATCAATATGATCAGAAAAAAGCGCCCTGGCAATCGGCCTTGCTTGCTCTTGTTCCTTCCATGTAAGACGTGGCAGGTCAGTATCACTGAAAGCCAGATCCCAACTCCGCTTGGATAGAATAACCGATGATAGAGGTTGCAGCAGAACCGGCCTGGGAACTGAGAAAGCCACAGGAGCTTGCAGAAGGTACTCAAAGGATCTCCTCCAAATCATATCCGGAGGCAAAGGAGGCCCAAAAGGAACCGCAGGCAGAACTACCTCCTCCCTGACTGCCGGAGGCTGATAGACAACAATGGCCCAATTGTTAGCAGAATCCTCATTAACCAAAGGTAGAACAGGTGCCTCAGACAGATCATCCTCCACCACAATAACAGGCTGAACCAGATCAGTAGCAGAGCTAGGCTGAGCAGAGAGATCCACCACCATTAATTCTTGATCTTGCGCGGGTTCAGGCTCCACATCGTCATTCCAAATCCCCCAATTGTCAGCAGCCACCTCATTGATCACAGGCTCGGGCGGCGGAGGTGGGACAGCATTCCACCCCAAGGCAGGGTAGGCAGGAAGATTGAATGGAGGCAGCTCAGGGAAAGGAACACCAGGGACTGGGTGCGGATTGCCATTGATGGGCATCCAATCTTCATCCTGGGGCATCTGCTCAGCAAAGTTTGCACCCAAAATATATAGAGGCGCAGTCCAAGAAACTCGGGCGCCACCATAAGCCGCATATTCCATGAAAACCACATCGCGTGGCACAAGGATATCCTCAGGGAAAGAAGCAAAAACCAGAGATCGAACCATATATGGATCCTCACTGACCCAGTGATGGAACTTGCCAAAAGTGTTGACAGCTGCCCTGATGCACTCAGTGTTGCGAAGATCCAACGGAATACCCAGAAACATGAGCAGCCCCTGACGAAAACCCTAAACTCCACGAAAAGATTTGCCCTCGTCATGCTTCATAAATCTCACAAAACGGACATTCCCCAGCGGCTGAGGCGGAAGCTACAGCAAAGAGAACCTGACCGCAGCGTCCCGAAGCTCGAAGAGCCCAACCGAACGAATCCAAGGCTGCGCAGACCGAACAAGAACACCATGCCCTTGCAACCACTGAACTACCTCCTCTCTAGCAGCACCAATCTCATCTAGCTGGGGAATAGGCATTACCTCCGCAAGCATGAACTCCTCATGACGGTGCACAATTGGGGTATGTGGCGTCACAAAGGTTCGCGGAAGACGATCTTCTCCACCATCAACGATGTGGTGACCCGCCGGCACGTACAGTAGGGGATCCAGGTGAAAGTTCACCATCGGTGCCGGGAGCTCTGCCTCCGAGGACGGCGAGTGGAGGGGTAGGGGAGGGGTTGCAGGCAGCGAGGCCGATGGTGTCTTGGGGCCGGGGCTGATGGAACTGGGCGACGACGTAAATGCGGAAGTGCAAGGGAGGTCCAAGTTTGGTAAAAGAGATGTCAGAGAGATATTCCTGCAGTGCGCCTCGGAAGATGGAGCGTTAACGGGTTTGGCTTGCCATATGAGCCCCAAGATTTCAGCAAACTTGTTGCAATCTCTTTTGATATGACCAGACCGGAGGCAAGAGATACACCAAAGCTTAGACGTACATGCAGAGGCAAAATGACCCTTCTCAAGGCAGTTCTGACACGTTGAAATTTCGTCTACCATATCATCAATTAAATTATCAAAATCCTCCCTGGCCTGTTGTGACGAGGGGATATCCAGCTGCTCCCCGGGGGAAACCGGCCCAACCTAGCCCAACCCAGCAGTAGTCGTGGGCCGATCAATGCCCACAGCAGTCACAGAGGGTGGCCCATTATGGCACGGTACGTCCTCATTCGAAAGATCAGAATTCCCGCCCGAGATTGGTGGCTTCTAATTTGTTGAAATGCCTTCTCCTTAGTTTACACATCATAAGCTGTGAATATGCAATGCTGTGAATATGCAATGGCACTAATGACGAGAGACCTCTAACATGGTAGTGTGATGTTGTTTGCATCTTGCATATGATTTGTTTCTTGTACTACTTCACATTTGTTTAAACTCCATTTATGCTGAGACACTGTTAACTTGGCAGAGCAATATTTGTAGCATCTTTCATATGGTGTCTACCTTCCATTGCATTGCTTCTAATTTGGTGAAATGTCTTCTTCTTAGTTTACACATCATAGTTCAGGTTATCTCTTCCGTCCTGTTTTTCATACATATTACATCCTCCTATCATGTGGTTGTCTAACATCAAAGTTTTATTCGTCTGCATCACGCAACAATTTGTTCTGAAGAACTAAATTTTATTTTTTTTTCTTGTCGGCTTGACTTAACATGGCACAGAGAAAGAGGAAGAAACAGAGAATGGCAGGGAATGAGAAGCGGATGAATCCTACAGATTCTACTGGTACTGATGGTGCAATAGAAGGTGAAAGTCTAGCGGAAAATTCTACAAACACGACATCCCATGCTACACGAACTGCAAAAAAGCCAAACAGAAACAAATAGCTGCCACCAAACAAGCAGAGACAGCCCTAGTTCTTGCAACACCTACCATAGTACTACCAGCTGCACGACATACTCGTGCGTCAACTGAGCTAGCAGCATGTTCCCAAGCTCCCTTGCCACCTGACACTACTTCCCAAGCACTCTTGACACAAGACAAGTTGGCAATATCATATGAACCTTGTGAGCTTCAACAGCAAGAAGGTAGTTGCTGGAGTCAAGTTACAGTTGCATGCTTCTTTATATGTAGTCTCACAGTTTGATGTACACTAACACTTCCTATGTTTGTTGTTGGACTAGCACCTAGGCGCAAGAGGAAACAAACATTAGGGATAATGCTCAATAGGTTAACTAAATCTAGAGGAGGAAGAATGGAGATCCGTTTTGAGGGAGGTTTAGAAAGGCCACGTGATGCTACAGAGTCAGCCAAGTTAGTATCAGAGGCAGCGGTTGCCGTTAGGTGTCATGTACGTATCCTTCCAACATGGATTCAGTACAGGAATGACAAATATGAAACCCAGTTCAACACCTTCCTCGACCATTTATCTGTAAGTATGGTTATGTATGGAAACTAGTAATATCGTCTTGCTCTGTCCCATACTTTCTGGGTTGCTGATAATGAGACTCCCATAATTTTCAACATATGAGGTTCAAGTTGGATAGCCAAGATGATGCAACCAGACAAGCTTGCACCCATGTTTTCAAGTCTGCTCTGCGACAGTATCGGTATAACTTGAGGAAAACTCACTTTGAAGGCAAGGCTAACAGTGAACTTTCCCAAACATCTCCAGTGGAAAAAATATTGGATGAAGACTGGAGGGGCCTTGTTAAACACTGGTCTGATCCGAAGTATCAGGTACATTATATATATGTGATCAGATCACATGTTGAAGTCCTATTTATGCATGTGCCACACAAATCTATCTTCTTGTAGGTGAACTGTTCAAAGAACAAGGCCAACTGTATGAAAGTGAAATTCCAACAGACGACAGGATCTCGTAGCTATAATGCACACTGCGAGGCTCTTGTAATTAGCTGTTGTATCACTCTTTTCGCTATACCATATTATCAGATCTATATTGACTTGTTCGAAATCCAGAGGAAAGCCCGCAAGGACCAAAAAGTACCTGAACCAAATGCTATGGAAATCTTCAAGGACTGTCACACCAGCAAGAAGAAGGGCATGACTACACCAGTCAACGCCGCTGTTGTAAGTCCTTAATCCTCATGCCTTTTAACTACTACTTACTCTGACTTGTGCCTTGAACTGCATGGTTTGCAGCCAATGCCTATTACCCTTTTCAATTTTATACACAATTTTCTTAGCGTAAGATTGCACCTTACAAGGTTTAAAAGGGAGGAGTGATGTTCCTTTGATCTTGACCCGTAATCTAGTTCCGTGTTGGACTTGCCCACACAACGTTACAATTGCCTGTTTGTCTGTTCTCAGTTGTTTTGTGATATGAATGATGTCATACTATGCTTACCGTATTATAAACTTCGTCTCTTTATCCTTAGCCCTCAATACAATGTGAAGAAATATACAATACATTAGCGATGGTACATGGTCATATGTTTGGAACCTGGTTTTATTATGTACTTTGCAATAAAATACAACTAATATTTTACATGGGTTCACCAGAATAAGTTCTGTATATAGACCAAAGCTATTTTGTTTGGTTTTGCTGCCTCCTTAATATCTTCTGTTCTGGTACTACTAATGTAAAACCTCAACTTTTCAGCGAGCTATGGAAAAAATGGTGGAACCGCCACCTTCTGAAGGTGGCGAGGCAACTATAACCGCAATGTCAGCTCTTGCTGCAGTGGGTCAGTACTTGTCCACTAACAGTGCCAAAAGCACGTTCCTGCGTAATACTGGGTTGGTTGTTAAGGCAATATCGTCCAAACTGCCTCATGATCAAGATATGCAAGCTCAAAGCAATGTTGTATCTGCGCTCCAGACACAAGTCCATTCCCTAACAGAGGCCCTTTGCAAAACAAGGAGAAACATTGCTCAATGTCATCAAGATATGCATGGTTTTGAAACCAGACTATCAGACATTTGCTATGTTGTTCATGAGCCTAGGGGAAATGAAGGCGAGGGTTATGGTGTTCCATCGGACAATACAACATGAAAATGTAACAGTCAGGTCAAATGAACCGAGCTTCTGAACTTCTGGTGGTGCATTTATCTGCTAGACTGTTAAGTTTTATGCCAACCTTACTTTTGTTATATAGTTGTAATTTCTTTTGGTGCGATACAAAATTTATTCTTAACGTGCAGCCACCAGCTGAAGAAAACAGCAAGCCATTTTTGTATAGTGTAGGGTGTTCCCTATATTTGCACTGGTGGCGATCTTTGATGCCGAGTGGATGTAATCTGTGCAATCGCCTTAATAGCCTAGCGGTAGTTTGGGCCATATTTATTTCCTAGTCTTCTTTTTCCCTGGTTTGCTAGTGGCCGTAACTACCCATGGGCCATATACGGGCCGTAGGATCCATGGGTCTCCTATGGGCCGTCGATAAATGGGCCTACAATCGGTGGGCCTCGGGCCGTCGATAAATGGGCCTAGGGTCGTCGGATAAATGGGTCTACATGGGCCGTAATCGGGCGTAATTGGTATCGGCCCAGCACGGTAACGGGCCGTTAATAGGCCGTAGGACTGCAAAAGCTTAATTCTGTCACAGGCATAACGGGTCGTTAATGGACCAACATATAGGACGGGCTGGCCAGAAATGGGCCGACTCTTGCCATGGGCCGAATTTGGCCCATTAGGGTAACATGCCAGTAACGGGCCGACTCTTGCCATGGGCCGAATTTGGCCCATTTGGGGAACATGCCAGTAACGGGCTGACTCTTGCCATGGGCCGAATTTGGCCCATTAGGGGAAAAGGCCAGTAACGGGCCGGAAGTAATCGAGGGCCGAAAAGGAGCCCAAGAACGTATGGGACATCAATAGGCCGAAAGCTAACACGGGCTGGAAACAGCCCATGTAAATCACGGGCCGTTAACGGGTACAAAGAAAATTACTGTTCATTATGGGCTAGAGTCACCGTGGGCCTGTAAAGGGCCGAAAGATACGAAGGCCTCATATGGGCCGAAAGACATCATGGGCCATACGTGGGCCGAAAGTGAAATGGGCTGGTGTTATATTCGACGGGCCACATGACGTTGTTGGGCCGATTTCCTTTAGTGCCTAACGGGCCGTAAAATGGGCTATTTGCGAAGAGACCGTTAACAGGCTTTTCATGGGCCAGCCCGTTAACTTTTTACCAAGTCAAACGGGCCGGCTTTGTAAGCTAAATGGGCCAGTGGTGGGCCATGGCACGTGTCGAAATATCATAGGCGCCTATCTGACCCACTGACGAGCTGACACGTGTTTCGTCCGGCCAATAAGAATTTTACACGTGGAAATTTCCCATTGGTCGGGGCTGTTAATGTGTTAACGGATCCAAAACCCGACCCGATAGCTTAACGGCGTTCTGATACGGTGGATGCCACGTGTCGGTCACCCTTGACGAAAGCACTTCTGTGACGCGTGATTTATCGTCATGGAAGTGGACACTCCGTGATGATAATTTTGGTAATGTCATGGAACACTTCTACGACAGCACAGGTATGACTATCTTGATTCTGTCATAAATTTGTCATGGATGTACATGCATGACAAAAAAACACGACCTACTGTGACAAACACGTGTCATCACGGAAATTCTTTTTGTAGTGCTAATTCCACCGCCGCAACCTTCTGTATCCACGAGATCCCATCTTGGGGCCTGTTCCGGAGCTCCGTCGGAGGGGGCATCCATCACGGAGGGCTTCTACACCAACACCATAGCCCCTCCGATGAAGTGTGAGTAGTTTACTTCAGACCTTCGGGTCCATAGCTAGTAGCTAGATGGCTTCTTCTCTATTTTTGGATCTCAATACAGTGTTCTCCCCCTCTCTTGTGGAGATCTATTCAATGTAATCTTCTTCTTTTTGCGGTGTGTTTGTTGAGACCGATGAATTGTGGGTTTATGATCCAGTATTATCTATGAACAATATTTGAATCTTCTCTGAATTCTTTTATGTATGATTGAGTTATCTTTGCAAGTCTCTTCGAATTATCCTTTTTGGTTTGGCCAACTAGATTGGTAGTTCTTGCAATGGGAGAAGTGCTTAGCTTTGGGTTCAATCTTGTGGTGTCCTTTCCCAGTGACAGAAGGGGCAGCAAGGCACGTATTGTATTGTTGCCATCGAGGATAACAAGATGGTTTTTTTTATCATATTGCATGAATTTATCCCTCTAGATCATGTCATCTTGCTTAAGGCGTTACTCTGTTTTTAACTTAATACTCTAGATGCATGCTGGATAGCGGTCGATGAGTGGAGTAATAGTAGTAGATGCAGAATCGTTTCGATCTACTTGTCTTGGACATGATGCCTATATACATGATCATACCTAGATATACTCATAACTATGCTCAATTCTGTCAATTGCTCAACAGTAATTTGTTCACCCACCGTAGAATACTTATGCTCTTGAGAGAAGCCACTAAGTGAAACCTATGGCCCCAGGGTCTATTCTCATCATATCAATCTCTATTGCTTTATTACTTGCTTTATTTTTACTTTTCCTTTTACTTTTCACTTTGCATCTATCTATCAAAAATACCAAAAATATTATTTATCATCTCTATCAGATCTCACTCTCGTAAGTGACCGTGAAGGGATTGACAACCCCTAACCGTGTTGGTTGTGAGTAGCTATCGTTTTGTGTAGGTACGAGGGACTTGTGCGTGGTCTCCTTCTAGATTGATACCTTGGTTCTTAAAAATTGAGGGAAATACTTATGCTACTTTGCTGCATCATCCTCTCCTCTTCGGGAAATCCAACGCAGTGCTCAAGAGGTAGCAAGAAGAATTTATGGCGCCGTTGCCGGGGAGGCTCACGCAAGCAAGTTAACAATACCAAGTACCCATCACAATCCCTATCTCTCGCATTACATTATTTGCTATTTGCCTCTCGTTTTCCTCTCCCCCACTTCACCCTTGCCATTTTATTCGCCCTCTCTTTCCCAATCTCCTCCTCTCTTCCCCGTTTGCCTTTTCCCATTGCCTTTCTGTTTGCTTGTGTGTTGGATTACTTGTTGCCATGGTGCAAGATAATACCAAATTGTGTGATTTATCAAATACCAATAATAATGATTTCCTTAGTACTCCGATTGCTCCTCTTAATAATGATGAGTCTTGTGAAATCAATACCGCTTTGCTGAATCTTGTTATGAAAGATCAATTTGCCGGCCTTCCTAGTGAAGATGTCGCTACTCATCTAAACAATTTTGTTGATTTGTGTGATATGCAAAAGAAGAAAGATACGGATAACTATATTGTCAAATTGAAGTTATTTCCGTTTTCACTTAGAGATCGTGCTAAAGTTTGGTTTTTGTCTTTGCCTAAAAATAGTATTGGTTCTTGGAACAAGTGCAAAGATGCTTTTATCTCTAAGTATTTTCCTCCCGCTAAGATCATCACTCTTAGGAATGATATTATGAATTTTAAACAACTTGATCATGAGCATGTTGCCCAATCTTGGGAAAGAATGAAATTGATGCTTTGCAATTGCCCTACTCATGGTTTGAATTTATGGATGATCATACAATAATTTTATGCCGGATTGAATTTTGCTTCTAGAAACCTTTTAGATTCGGCCGCGGGAGGCACGTTTATGGAAATTATGTTAGGAGATACTACAAAATTGCTTGATAATATTATGGCTAATTATTATCAATGGCACACCGAAAGATCTTCTAGTAAAAAAGTGCATGCTATAGAAGAAATCAATGTTTTGAGTGAAAAGATGGATGAACTTATGAAGATGTTTGCTCCTAGAAATACTCCTCTTGATCCCAATGATATGCCTTTGTCTACTTTGCTTGAGAATAATAATGAATCTATGGATGTGAATTTTGTTGGTAGGAATAGTTTTGGAAACAACGCGTATAGAGGGAATTTTAATCCCAGGCCCTATCCTAGTAATCCTTCTAATAATTATGAAAATTCCTACAACAACTCTTATGGAAATTTTAATAAGATGCCCTCTAAATTTGAGAGTAGTGTTAAAGAGTTTATGAATTCACAAAAAAAATTAATGCTTTGCTTGAAGAGAAATTGCTTAAAGTTGATGATTTGGCTAGGAAATAGAATTTCTCTTGAAATTGATTATTTAAAGCTTAGATATATTCCTCCTAAGCATGATATCAATGAGTCTCTCAAAGTCATGAGAATTTCCATTGATGAGTGCAAAGAAAGAACCGCTAGGATGCGTGCTTCCAAAGATGCCTTTATTAAAGTGTGTTCTTCCAATTCCTATGAAAATCAAGATGAAGATCTAAAAGTTATTGATGTGTCCCCCATTAAATCTTTGTTTTGCAATATGAATCTTGATGAAACTGAATATGATCTTCCTTTACCTAGAAGGCGCTCTAAGAATTCGGGATTTCTAGATCTTGATGATGAAATTGATGAAAGTGGGATTGAAAGAAATAAAAACCTAGATGTTGCTAAACCCACTATTTTGGATCTCAAGGAATTTAATTATGAAAATTGCTATTTAATTGGTTGTATTTCCTTGTTGCAATCCGTTCTAGATTCTCCTCATGCTTATAGTCAAAATAAGGCCTTTACCGAACACATTGTTGATGCCTTGATGCAATCTTATGAAGAAAAACATGAGTTGAAAGTTTCTATCCCTAGAAAACTCTATGATGAGTGGGAACCTACTATTAAAATTAAAATTAAATATTATGAGTTTCATGCTTTGTGTGATTTGGGTGCTAGTGTCTCTACTATTCCCAAAACTTTGTGTGATTTGCTAGATTTCTGTGACTTTGATGATTGCTCTCTAAACTTGCATCTTGCGGATTCCACTATTAAATAGCCTATGGAAAGAATTAATGATGTTCTTATTGTTGCAAATAGGAATTATGTGCCCATAGATTTTATCGTTCTTGATATATATTGCAATCCTTCATGTCCTATTATTCTTGGTAGACCTTTCCTTAGAACGATTGGTGCAATTATTGATATGAAGGAAGGGAATATTAGATTCCAATTTCCCTTAAAGAAGGGCATGGAACACTTCCCTAGAAAGAAAATAAAATTACCATATGAATCTATCATGAGAGCCACTTATGGATTGCCTACCAAAGATGGCAATACCTAGATCTATCCTTGCTTTTATGCCTAGCTAGGGGCGTTAAACGATAGCGCTTGTTGGGAGGCAACCCAATTTTATTTTTGTTTTTTTGTTTTTGCTTCTGTTTAGGAATAAATAATACATCTAGCCTCTGTTTAGATGTGGTTTTATCTTTTAATTAGTGTTTGTGCCAAGTAGAACCTATAGGATAACCTACGATGATAGTTGATTTGATTCTGCTGAAAAACAGAAACTTTGTGCGCACGAATATAATTTTGTTAAATCACAGGAACGTGATTTTGCATTGATTCTTTTTGATTCTTATCAATAGACAAATTGTTCAGGACTTCCTATTTTGGTATAATTTTTAGAGTTCCAGAAGTTTGCGTTAGTTACAGATTGCTACAGACTGTTCTGTTTTTCACATATTCTGTTTTGCGTGTGTTGTTTGCTTATTTTGATGACTCTATGGCTAGTAAAATAGTTTATAATCCATAGAGAAGTTGGAATACAGTAGGTTTAACACCAATATAAATAAAGAATGAGTTCATTACAGTACCTTGAAGTAGTCTTTTATTTTCTTTCTCTAACGGAGCTCACGAGATTTCTGTTGAGTTTTGTGTTGTGAAGTTTTCAAGTTTTGGGTGAATTCTTTTGATGGATCATGGAACAAGGAGTGGCAAGAGCCTAAGCTTGGGGATGACCATGGCACCCCCAAGATAATCCAAGGACACCAAAAATTCAAAGCTTGGGGATGCCCCGGAAGGCATCCCCTCTTCCGTCCACTTCCATCGGTAATTTACTTGGAGCTATATTTTTATTAACCACATGATATGTGTTTTGCTTGGAGCCTTTTGTATCATTTGCGTCTTTGCTTGTTAGTTTACCACAATCATCCTTGCTGTACACACCTTTTGAGACAGCCATACATGAATTGGAATTTGTTAGAATACTCTATGTGCTTCACTCATATCTTTTGAGCTTGATAATTTTTGCTCTAGTGCTTCACTTAGATCTTTTAGAGCACGGTGGTAGATTTGTTTTAAAAAAACTATTGATATCTCATGCTTCACTTAGATTATTTTGAGAGTCGTTAATAGCATGGTAATTTGTTGTATGTTAATATACTTGGTATTCAAGATATGTGAAACTTTCTTTTGAGTGCGTTGAATACTAAGATAAGTTCGATGCTTGATAATTGTTTTGAGATATGAAGATGGTGATATTAGAGTCATGCTAGTTAAGTAGTTGTGAATTTAAAGAATACTTGTGTTGAAGTTTGTGATTCCCGTAGCATGCACGTACGGTGAACCGTTATGTGATGAACTCGGAGCATGATTTATTTATTGATTGTCTTCCTTATGAGTGGCGGTCGGGGACGAGCGATGGTCTTTTCCTACCAATATATCCCCCTAGGAGCATGCGTGTAATACTTTGCTTTGATAACTTCTAGATTTTTGCAATAAGTATATGAGTTCTTTATGACTAATGTTGAGTCCATGGATTATACGCACTCTTTCCCATCCTTCCACCGTTTCTAGCCTCTCTAATACCGCACACTTTTTGCCGGTATCATACACCCACCATATACCTTCCTCAAAATAGCCACAATACCTACCTATCATGGCATTTCCATAGCCATTCCGAGATATATTGCCATGCAACTTTCCACCATTCCGTTTATTATGACACGCTCCATCATTGTCATATTGCTAGCATGATCATGTAGTTGACATCGTATTTGTGGCAAAGCCACCATTCATAATTCTTTCATACATGTCACTCATGGTTTATTGCATATCCCGGTACACCGCCGGAGGCATTCATATAGAGTCATACTTTGTTCTAAGTATCGAATTGTAATTGTTGAGTTGTAAGAAAATAAAAGTGTGATGATTATCATTATTAGAGCATTGTCCCAAGTGAGGAAAGGATGATGGAGACTATGATTCCCCCACAAGTCGGGATGAGACTCTGGACGAAAAAGAAGAGGCCAAAAAAAAGAGAGAAAGGCCCAAATAAAAAAATGAGACAAAAAGAGAGAAGGGACAATGCTACTATCCTTTTACCACACTTGTGCTTCAAAGTAGCACCAAGATCTTCATGATAGAGAGTCTCTCATTTTTTCACTTTCATATACTAGTGGGAATTTTTCATTATAGAACTTTTCTTGTATATTCCAATGATGGGCTTCCTCAAAATGCCCTAGGTCTTCGTGAGCAAGCGAGTTGGATGCACATCCACTTAGTTTCTTTTGTAGAGCTTTCATATACTTATAGCTCTAGTGCATCCATTGCATGGCAATCCCTACTCACTCACATTGATATCTATTGATGGGCATCTCCATAGCCCATTGATACGCCTAGTTGATGTGAGACTATCTTGCCTCTTTTTGTCTTCTCCACAACCACCATTCTATTCCACATATAGTGCTATATGCATGGCTCACGCTCATGTATTGCGTGAAGATTGAAAAAGTTTTGAGAATGTCATAAGTATGAAACAATTGCTTGGTTTGTCATCGGGGTTGTGCATGATTTAAATATTTTGTGTGGGGAAGATGGAGCATAGCCAGACTATATGATTTTGTAGTTATAACTTTCTTTGGCCATGTTATTTTGAGAAGACATGATTGCTTTGATTAGTATGCTGGAAATATTATTATCTTTTGTCAATATGAACTTTTGTCTTGAATCTTTCGGATCTGAATATTCATATCACAATTAAGAAGATTTACGTTGAAATTATGCCAAAGTATCACTCCACATCAAAAATTCTTTTTTATCATTTACCTACTTGAGGACGAGCAGGAATTAAGCTTGGGGATGCCTGATACATCTCCAACGTATCTATAATTTTTGATTGCTCCATGCTACTTTATCTACTGTTTTGGACTATATTGGGCTTTATTTTCCACTTTTATATTATTTTGGGACTAACCTATTAACCGGAGGCCCAGCCCAGAATTGTTGTTTTTTTTGCCTATTTCAGTGTTTCGAAGAAACGGAATATCAAACGGAGTCCAAACGGAATGAAACCTTCGGGAACATGGTTTTCTCACCGAACGTGATCCAGGAGACTTGGACCCTACTCCAAGACATAACAGAGGCGTTCACGAGGGTGGGGGCGCCCCCTAGGCGCGCCCCCTGCCTCATGGCCCCCCTGTTGCTCCACCAACATAATCCTTCCTCCTATATATACCTATGTATCCCCAAACGATCAGACCAGGAGCCAAAAACCTAATTCCACCACCGCAACCTTCTGTATCCACGAGATCCCATCTTGGGGCCTGTTCCGGAGCTCCGCCGGAGGGGGCATCCATCACGGAGGGCTTCTACATCAACACCATAGCCCCTCCGATGAAGTGTGAGTAGTTTACTTCAGACCTTTGGGTCCATAGCTAGTAGCTAGATGGCTTCTTCTCTCTTTTTGGATCTCAATACAATGTTCTCCCCCTCTCTTGTGGAGATCTATTCGATGTAATCTTCTTCTTTTTGCGGTGTGTCTGTTGAGACCGATGAATTGTGGGTTTATGATCCAGTATTATCTATGAACAATATTTGAATCTTCTCTGAATTCTTTTATGTATGATTGAGTTATCTTTGCAAGTCTCTTCGAATTATCCTTTTTGGTTTGGCCAACTAGATTGGTAGTTCTTGCAATGGGAGAAGTGCTTAGCTTTGGGTTCAATCTTGCGGTGTCCTTTCCCAATGACAGAAGGGGCAGCAAGGCACGTATTGTATTGTTGCCATTGAGGATAACAAGATGGTTTTTTTTATCATATTGCATGAATTTATCCCTCTACATCATGTCATCTTGCTTAAGGCGTTACTCTGTTTTTAACTTAATACTCTAGATGCATGCTGGATAGCGGTCGATGAGTGGAGTAATAGTAGTAGATGCAGAATCGTCTCGATCTACTTGTCTCAGACGTGATGCCTATATACATGATCATACCTAGATATACTCATAACTATGCTCAATTCTGTCAATTGCTCAATAGTAATTTGTTCACCCACCGTAGAATACTTATGCTCTTGAGAGAAGCCACTAAATGAAACCTATGGCCCCCGGGTCTATTCTCATCATATCAATCTCTATCACTTTATTACTTGCTTTGTTTTTACTTTTCCTTTTACTTTCCACTTTGCATCTATCTATCAAAAATACCAAAAATATTATTTATCATCTCTATCATATCTCACTCTCGTAAGTGACCGTGAAGGGATTGACAACCCCTAATCGCGTTGGTTGCGAGTAGCTATCATTTTGTGTAGGTATGAGGGACTTGTGCGTGGTCTCCTAATGGATTGATACCTTGGTTCTCAAAAACTGAGGGAAATACTTATGCTACTTTTCTACATCATCCTCTCCTCTTCGGGGAAATCCAACGCAGTGCTCAAGAGGTAGCAATGATGAGCCCAGATTCCGCGAAATGGCTTGAGGCCATGAAATCTGAGATGGGATCCATGTATGAGAACAAAGTGTGGACTTTGGTGGAGTTGCCCGATGATAGGAAAGCCATATTGTATAAATGGATCTTCAAGAGGAAGACAGATGCTGATAGTAGTGTTACTATCTACAAAGCTCGACTTGTCGCAAAAAGGTTTTCGACAAGTTCAAGGTGTTGACTACAACGAGATTTTCTCAACTATAGCGATGCTTAAGTCTGTCCGAATCATGTTAGCAATTGCCACATTTTATGAAATCTGGAAAATGGATGTCAAAACTGCATTCCTTAATGGTTTTCTTAAAGAAGAGTTGTATATGATGCAACCAGAAGGTTTTGTCAATCCTAAAGGTGCTAACAAAGTGTGCAAGCTCCAGCGATCCATCTATGGACTGGTGCAAGCATCTCAGAGTTGGAATATACGCTTTGATAAGTTGATCAAAGCATATAGTTTTATACAGACTTGCGGTGAAGCCTGTATTTACAATAAAGTGAGTGGGAGCACTACTGCCTTTCTGATAAATATATGTGAGTAACATATTGTTGGTCAGAAATGATGTAGAATTTTTCTGGAAAGCATAAAGGAGTATTTGAAAGGAGTTCTTTAAAAGAAAGACCTCAGTAAAGCTACTTACATATTGAGCATCAAAATCTGTTGAGATAGATCAAGACACTTGATAAGTTTTTCAATAAGTACATACCTTGTCAAGATTTTGAAGTAGTTCAAAATAGAACAGTCAAAGAAAGAGTTCTTGCCTGTGTTGCAAAGGTGTGAAATTGAGTAAGACTCAAATCCCGACCACGGCAGAAAATAGAAAAGAGAATGAAAATCATTCCCTATGCCTCAGTCATAGGTTCTATAATGTATGCTATGCTATGTACCAGACCTATTGTATACCTTGTTCTGAATTTGGTAAGGGAATACAATAGTGATCTAGGAGTAGATCACTGGACATTGGTCAAGAATATCCTTAGTGAGGACTAAGGAAATATTTCTCGATTATAGAGGTGATAAAAGAGCCCGTCGTAAAGAGTTACATCAGTGCAAGCTTTTACACCGATCCAGATGACTCTAAGTCTCAATCTGGATACATATTGAAAGTGGGAGCAATTAGCTAGAGTAGCTCCGTGCAGAACATTGTAGACATAGAATATTTGCAAAATACATACGTCTCTGAATGTGACAGACCCATTGACTAAGCTTCTCTCACGAGCAAAACATGATCACACCTTAGTACTCTTTGGGTGTTAATCACATAGCGACGTGAACTAGATTATTGACTCTAGTAAACCCTTTTGGGTGTTGGTCACATGATGATGTGAACTATGGGTGTTAATCATATACAGATATAATATTGGTGTTAAATCACATGGCGATGTGAACTAGATTATTGACTCTAGTGCAAGTGGGAGACTGAAGGAAATATGCCCTAGAGGCAATAATAAAGTTATTATTTATTTCCTTATTTCATGATAAATGTTTATTATTCATGCTAGAATTGTATTAACCGGAAACATAATACATGTGTGAATACATAAACAAACATAGTGTCACTTATATGCCTCTACTTGACTAGCTCGTTAATCAAAGATGGTTAAGTTTCCTAACCATAGACATGATTTATCATTTGATTAACGGGATCACATCATTAGGAGAATGATGTGATTGACTTGACCCATTCTGTTAGCTTAGCACTTGATCCTTTGGTATGTTGCTATTGCTTTCTTCATGACTTATACATGTTCCTACAACTATGAGATTATGTAACTCCCGTTTACCAGAGGAACACTTTGTGTGCTACCAAACGTCACAACGTAACTAGGTGATTATAAAGGAGCTCTACAGGTGTCTCCGAAGGTACATGTTGGGTTGGCGTATTTAGAGATTAGGATTTGTCACTTCGATTGTCGGAGAGGTATCTCTGGGCCCTCTCGGTAATGCACATCAATATAAGCCTTGCAAGCAATGTAGCTAATGAGTTAGTTACGGAATGATGCATTACGTAACGAGTAAAGAGACTTGCCGGTAACGAGATTGAACTAGGTATTGAGATACCGATGATCGAATATCGAGCAAGTAACATACCGATGACAAAGGGAACAACAGATGTTGTTATGCGGTTTGACCGATAAAGATCTTCATAGAATATGTAGGAGCCAATATGAGCATCCAGATTCCGCTATTGGTTATTGACCGGAAATGGTTCTAGGTCATGTCTACATAGTTCTTGAACCCGTAGGGTCCGCACGCTTAAGGTTTCGATGATAGTTATATTATGAGTTTATGAGTTTTGATGTATCAAAGTTTGTTCGGAGTCCCGGATGTGATTACGGACATGACGAGGAGTCTCGAAATGGTCGAGACATGAAGATTGATATATTGGAAGCCTATATTTGGATATCGGAAGTGTTCCGGGTGAAATCGGGATTTTACCGGAGTACCGGGAGGTTACCGGAACCCCCCAGAGGCTTAATGGGCCTATATGGGCCCTAGTGGAGAGGAAGAGAGGAGGCAAGGGTTGGGCCGCGCCCCCTCCCCCTAGTCCGAATAGGACAAGGAGAGGGGGGCGGCGCCCCCCCCTTTCCTTCCCCTCTCCCTACTCCTTCCCCCCTTCTCCTATTCCAACTAGGAAAGAAGGGAGTCCTACTCCCGGTGGGAGTAGGACTCCCCTTGGTGCGCCCCTCCTTGGCCGCCCGCCCCTCCCCTTGGCTCCTTTATATACGGGGGTAGGGGGGCACCTCTAGACACAACAATTAATCTCTTGATCTCTTAGCCGTGTGTGGTGCCCCCCTCCACCATAGTCCTCGATAATATTGTAGCGGTGCTTAGGCGAAGCCCCGCGACGGTAGAGCATCAATATCGTCACCACGCCATCATGCTGACGGAACTCTTCCCCGACATTCCGCTGGATCGGTGTCCAGGGATCGTCATCAAGCTGAACGTGTGCTAGAACTCGGAGGTGCCGTAGTTTCGGTGCTTGATCGGTCGGACCGTGAAGACGTACGACTACATCAATCACGTTGTTCTAACGCTTCCGCTTTCGGTCTACGAGGGTACATGGACAACACTCTCCCCTCTCGTTGCTATGCATCACCATGATCTTGCATGTGCGTAGGAAATTTTTTGAAATTACTATGTTCCCCAACATTATGACCAACTTAGGTCTGCCTTTTCATCCATGAAAAATACTCCAACTCCTCCTACCAAAATTGCCAAACTTATGTATCCTCCTAAAAATAAGGGTGAATCTTCTAGTAAGGAAAATGCGGATCTCAAATCAATAAGTGTTCGTCCCAATTTTCTCGCTTTCATAAAGGAACCTTTAGCTACAAATGAATCTCTTGATTTCTTGGCAAGAAGTTTAATCATTAGGAAAGAAACTTCCAAGGGTTATAAGTACCCTATTGATGAGTTGAATACCAAAGATGGCAATACTTAGATCTATTCTCGCTTTTATGCCTAGCTAGGGGCGTTCAACAATAGCGCTTGTTGGGAGGCAACCCAATTTTATTTTTGTTCCTTGCTTTTTGTTTTTGTTTAGTAATAAATAATTCATCTAGCTTCTTTTTAGATGTGGTTTTATGTTTTAATTAGTGTTTGTGCCAAATAGAACCTATAGGATAACCTACGGTGATAGTTAATTTGATTCTGCTGAAAAACAGAAACTTTTGCATGCACGAGAATAATTTTAATAAATCACAGAAACGTCCTTTTGCGTTGATTATTTTGCAGTAGATCAATAGACAAATTTCCCAGGACTTCCTATTTTGGTAGGATTTTTAGAGTTCCAGAAGTATTCGAAAGTTACATATTGCTACAAACTGTTCTATTTTTGACAGATTCTGTTTTTCGTGTGTTGTTTGCTTATTTTGATGCATCTATGGCTAGTATCGGGGGGTATGAACCATAGAGAAGTTAGAATATAGTAGGTTTAACACCAATAAAAATAAAGAATGAGTTCATTGCAGTACCTTATGTGGTGATTTTTCTTTCTTGCACTAACGAAGCTTATGAGATTTCATGTTGAGTTTTGTGTTGTGAAGTTTTCAAGTTTTGGGTAAAGATTTGATGGACTATGAAATAAGGAGTGGCAAGAGCCCAAGCTTGGGGATGCCCATGGCACCCCAAGATATTCAAGGACAACCAAAAGCCTAAGCTTGGGGATGCCCCGGAAGGCATCCCCTCTTTCGTCTTCGTCCATCAGTAACTTTACTTGGAGCTATATTTTTATTCACCACATGATATGTATTTTGCTTGGAGCGTCTTGTATGATATGAGTCTTTGTTTTTTAGTTTACCACAATCATCCTTGCTGTACACACCTTTTGGGAGATACACACTTGATTTGGAATTTATTAGAATACTCTATGTGCTTCACTTATATCTTTTGAGCTAGATAATTTTTGCTCTAGTGCTTCACTTATATCTTTTAGAGCACGGCGGTGGCTTTATTTTGTAGAAATTGTTGATCTCTGATGCTTCACTTATATCATTTTGAGAGTATTTTAGAACATCATGGTATTTGCTATGGTTATAAATTTGGTCCTAAAATGATGGGCATCCAAGTTGGGTATAATAAAAACTATCATAGAAAGTGAATTGGATGCTATGATCAATTTGATGCTTGATAATTGTTTTGAGATATGAGGATGGTGATATTAGAGTCATGCTAGTGAAGTAATTATGAATTTGAGGAATACTTGTGTTGAAGTTTGTGATTCCCGTAGCATGCATGTATGGTGAACCGCTTTGTGATGAAGTTGGAGCATAATTTATTTATTTATTGTCTTCCTTATGAGTGGCGGTCGGGGACGAGCGATGGTCTTTTCCTACCAATCTATACCCCTAGGAGTGCGCGTAGTACTTTGTTTTCAATGACTTGTAAATTTTTGCAATAAGTATATGAGTTCTTTATGACTAATGTTGAGTCCATGGATTATACGCACTCTCACCCTTCCACCATTGCTAGCCTCTCTTGTGCCACGCAACTTTCGCCGGTACCATACACCCACCATATACCTTCCCCAAAACAGCCACCATACCTACCTATTATGGCATTTCCATAGCCATTCCGAGATATATTGCCATGCAAATTTCCACCGTTTCGTTTATTATGACACGCCCCTTCATTGTCATATTGCTCTTTGCATGATCATGTAGTTGACATCGTATTTGTGGCAAGGCCACCTTCATAATTCTTTCATACATGTCACTCTTGATTCATTGCATATCCTGGTACACCGCAGGAGGCATTCACGTAGAGTCATGTTTTGTTCTAAGTATTGAGTTGTAATTCTTGAGTTGTAAGTAAATAAAAGTGTGATGATCTTCATTATTAGAGCACTGTCCCAGGTGAGGAAAGGATGATGGAGACTATGATTCCCCCACAAGTCGAGATGATACTTTGGACTTTATAAAAATAAAAGAGGCCAAAGAATCCCCCCCAAAAAAGAGGCCAAAGAAGCCCACCAAATAAAGAAAAGAGAGAAACAAAATGAGAGAAAAAGAGAGAAGGGACAATGCTACTATATTCTTTTACCACACTTGTGCTTCAAAGTAGCACCATGATCTTCATGATAGAGAGTCTCCTATGCTTTCACTTTCATATACTAGTGGGAATTTTTCATTATAGAACTTGGCTTGTATATTCCAATGATGGGTTTCCTCAAAATGCCCCAGGTCTTCATGAGCAAGCAAGTTGGATGCACACCCACTTAGTTTCTTTTGTTGAGCTTTCATACACTTGTAGCTCTAGTGCATCTGTTGCATGGCAATCCCTACTCACTCACATTGATATCTATTAATGGGCATCTCCATAGCCCGTTGATACACCTAGTTGATGTGAGACTATCTTCTCCCTTTTTGCCTTCTCCACAACCACCATTCTATTCCATATAGTGCTATGTCCATGGCTCACGCTCATGTATTGCGTGAAAGTTGAAAAAGTTTGAGAATACTAAAGTATGAAACAATTGCTTGGCTTGTCATCGGGGTTGTGAATGATTAAATACTTTGTGTGATGAAGATAGAGCATAGCCAGACTATATGATTTTGTAGCGATAGCTTTCTTTAGCCATGTTATTTTGAGAAGACATGATTGCTTTGTTAGTATGCTTGAAGTATTATTACTCTTATATCAATATGAACTTTTATTTAGAATCATTTGGATCTGAACATTCATGCCACAATAAAGAAAATTACATTGAGAAATATGCTAGGTAGGATTCCACATCAAAAAGTCTGTTTTTATCATTTACCTACTCGAGGATGAGCAGGAATTAAGCTTGGGGATGCTTGATACATCTCCAACGTATCTGTAATTTTTGATTGTTCCATGCTATTATATTACCCGTTTTGGATGTTTATGGGATTTACTTTACACTTTTATATCATTTTTGGGACTAACCTACTAACCGAAGGCCCAGTCTGAATTGCTGTTTTTTTGCCTATTTCAGTGTTTCGAAGAAAAGGAATATCAAACGGAGTCCAAACGGAATGAAACCTTCGAGAGCGATCTTTTTGGAACAAACGGAATCCAGGAGACTTGGAGTGGACATCAAGAAGCATACGAGGCGGCCACGAGGTAGGAGGGCGCGCCCTTGGGGGGTAGGCACGCCCCCACCCTCATGGGCCCCTCGTGGCTCCCCTGACCTACCTCCTTCGCCTATATATACTCCCGCACCCTGAAAACATCGGGGAGCACCATGAAAAACTATTTCCACTGCCACAACCTTCTGTATCCGTGAGATCCCATCTTGGAGCCTTCGCCGGTGCTCCGCCGGAGGGGGAATCAACCATGGAGGGCCTCTACATCATCTCCAAGGCCTCTCCGATGAGTTGTGAGTAGTTTACCACAGACCTTCGGGCCTATTTTTATTAGCTAAATGGCTTCTTCTCTCTCTCTTTTAATCTCAATACAAAGTTCTCCTTGATCTTCTTGGAGATCTATTCGATGTACCTCTTTTTGCGGTGTGTTTGTCGAGATCCGATGAATTATGGGTTTATGATCAAGTTTATCTATGAGAACTAGTTGAATCTCCTCTTAATTCTTTTATGTGTGATTGGTTATCTTTGCAAGTCTCTTCGAATTATCAGTTTGGTTTGGCCTACTAGATTGATCTTTCTTGCAATGGGAGAAGTGCTTAGCTTTGGGTTCAATCTTGCGGTGTCCTTTCCCAAAAAAAGATGGGGTTTATATCATATTGCTTGAGTTTATCCCTCTACATCATGTCATCCTTCTTAATGCATTACTCTGTTCCTTGAATTTAATACTCTAGATGCAGGCAGGAGTCGGCCGATGTGTGGAGTAGTAGTAGTAGATGCAGAATCATTTCGATCTACTTGTTGCGCACGTGATGCCTATATACATGATCATGCCTAGATAATCTCATAACTATGCACTTTTCTATCAATTGCTCGACAGTAATTTGTTCACCCACCGTAATACTTATGCTATCTTGAGAGAAGCCACTAGTGAAACCTATGGCCCCTGGGTCTATCTTTTATCATATAAGTTTTCCATCTATCTTATATTTGCATCTTTACTTTCTAGTCTATATCATAAAAATACCAAAATATTTATCTTATCTTATTATCTCTACCAGATCTCACTTTTGCAAGTTACCGTGAAGGGATTGAAAACCCCTTTATCATGTTGGTTGCGAGGTTCTTGTTTGTTTGTGTATGTACGAGGGACTTTTGAGGAGCCTCCTACTGGATTGATACCTTGGTTCTCAAAAACTGAGGGAAATACTTACGCTAATTTGCTGCATCACCCTTTCCTCTTCAAGGGAAAACCAACGCAGTTCTCAGGAGGTAGCAGGAGTCAGGTATAAACCTTAAGTTTGATGGTGTTAAATCTTTTATGGATACCGATGCTTTTCATGAATTTAGCACTAAATATGGACTTGACTCTGAGATAGTAGCTTCTTTCTGTGAATCATTTGCTACTCATGTTGATCTCCCTAAGGAGAAGTGGTCTAAATATCATCCCCCCATTGAAGTAAAAGTAGTAGAACCTATTAAAGTTGAAGAAGAAACTATTACTTCTAATGTTGATCCTGTTATTCCTACGTTTTACATTGAGAAACCACCTTTTCCTGTTAGGATCAAAGGACATGCTAAAGCTTCAGCTGTGGTTCGTAAGAGTTATACTAGAACACCTACACCCCATAAACAAATTAAAGTTGAACCTAGCATTGCTATGTTTAAAGATCTCTTGGTCGATAATATTGATGGGCATGTTATTTATTTTCGTGATGAAGCTGCTAGAATTGCTAGACCCGATAATAAAGATAAACATAGACCTATTTTTGGCATGCCTGTTGTTTCTGTGAAAATAGGAGATCATTGTTATCATGGCTTATGTGATTTGGGTGCTAGTGTGAGTGCCATTCCCTTTACCTTATATCAAGAAATTATGACTAATATTGCACCTGCTGAAATAGAAGATATTGATGTTACTATTAAGCTTGCTAATAGAGATACTATATCACCAATTGGGATTGTTAGAGATGTTGAAGTCTTGTGTGGGAAAATAAAATACCCTACTGATTTTCTTTTTCTTGGTTCCCCACAAGATGATTTTTGTCCCATTATTTTGGTAGACCATTTTTGAACACTATCAATGCTAAGATAGATTGTGAGAAAGAAATTGTTAGTGTAAGTTTTGGGGATGTGTCTCATGAGTTTAATTTCTCCAAATTTCATAGACAACCCCATGATAAAGAATTTCCTAGTAAATATGAAATTATTGGTCTTGCTTCTATTGTCGTGCCTCCTACTAATCCCTTAGAACAATATTTGCTAGACCATGAAAATGATATGTTCATGAATGAAAGAAGGGAATTAGATGAAATATTCTTTAAACAGATGCTTGTTTTGAAACACAATTTTCCTGTTGAGACTCTTGGAGATCCTCTACCACCCAAGAGTGATCCCGTGTTTGATCTTAAACAATTACCTGATACTTTGAAATATGCTTATCTTGATGAAAAGAAGATATATCCTGTTATTATTAGTGATAACTTTTCAGAGCATGAAGAAAAGAAATTATTGAAAACTCTGAAGAAGCACCGTGCCGCTATTAGATATACTCTTGATGATCATAAGGGTATTAGTCCAACTCTATGTGAGAACAAAATTAATATGGAGCCTGATGCTAAACCAGTTGCTGATCATTAATGATGGTTAAATCCCAAAATGAAGGAAGTGATAAGAAATGAACTATTAAAGCTTCTGGAAGCAGGTATAATCTATCCTATAGTTGATAGTAGATGGGCAAGTCCCGTTCATTGTGTCCCTAAGAAGGGATGTATTACTGTTGTTCCTGATGATTAAAATGAATTGATCCCACAAAGAATTGTTACATGTTATAGAATGGTAATTGATTTCCGTAAATTAAACAAAGCTACTAGGAAAGATCATTACCCTCTACCTTTTATTGATCAAATGCTAGAAAGACTATCCAAACATACACACTTTTGCTTTCTAGATGGTTATTCTGTTTTTTCTCGAATACCTGTGTCACAAGAGGATCAAGAAAAGACTACTTTTACTTGCCCTTTCAGTACCTTTGCTTATAGACGTATGTCTTTTGGTTTATGTAATGCACCTGCTACCTTTCAAAGATGTATGACTGCTATATTCTCTAAATTTTGTGAAAAGATTGTTGAGGTTTTCATGGATGACTTTTCCATTTATGGAACTTCTTTTGATGATTGCTTAAGCAACCTTGATCGAGTTTTGCAGAGATGCGAAGAAACAAATCTTGTCTTGAAATTGGGAGAAGTGCCACTTTATGGTTAATGAAGATATTGTCTTGGGGCATAAAATTTCTGAAAGAGGTATTGAAGTTGATAAAGTTAAAGTTGATGCTATTGAAAAGACGTGTCCTAAAGGTATCAAAGGTATAAGAAGTTGCCTTGGTCATGTCGGTTTCTATAGTAGGTTTATTAAAGACTTCTCTAAAATTTCTAGGCCTCTTACTAATCTTTTGCAAAAAGATGTTTCATTTGTTTTTTATGATGATTGTGTAGAAGCCTTTGAAATACTAAGAAAGACTTGATTTCTGCACCTATTGTTCAACCACCTGATTGGAACCTACCCTTTGAAATTATGTGTGATGCTAGTGATTATGCAGTTGGTGCTGTTCTAGGACAAATAGTTGATAAGAAATTAAATGTTATTCATTATGCTAGTAAAACTCTAGATAGTGCCCAAAGAAATTATGCTACTACTAAAAAGGAATTTTTAGCAGTTGTATTTGCTTGTGATAAGTTATCTTATATTGTTGATTCCAAAGTATCTGTTCACACTGATCATGCTGCTATTAAATATCTTATGGAAAAGAAAGATGGTAAACCTAGACTTATTAGATGGGTTCTCTTGTTACAAGAATTTGATTTGCACATTATTGATAGAAAGGGAGCTAAGAACCCCGTAGAAGACAACTTGTCTAGGTTAGAAAATATTCTTGATGGCCCAATACCTGTTGATGATAGTTTTCCTGATGAACAATTAGCGGTCATAAATGCTTCTCATAGTGCTCCATGGCATGCTGATTATGCTAATTACATTGTTGCTAAATTTATACCATCGAGTTTCACATACCAGCAAAAGAAAAAAACATCTATAATTTAAGACATTATTTTTGGGATGACCCACACCTTTATAAAGGAGTACATGGTGTTATTTGACGTTGTGTACATGAGCATGAACAAGAACAACTCTTACGCGAGTGTCACTCTGAGGCCTACGGAGGACACCATGCTGGAGATAGAACTGCACATAAGGTATTACAATTTGATTTTTATTGGCCTACTCTCTTCAAAGATGCGAGTAGGTTTGTCTTGTCTTGTGATGAATGTCAAAGAATTGGTAATATTAGTAGAGTCAAGAAATGCATATGAATTATTCACTTGTTATTGAACCATTTGATGTTTGGGGCTTTGATTATATGGGACCTTTTCCTTCCTCTAATGGTTATACACATATTTTAGTTGCTACTGATTACATTACTAAGTGGCTAGAGGCTATTCCCACTAGTAGTGCTATCATAACACTTCTATTAAAATGCTTAAAGAAGTTATTTTTCTGAGGTCTGGAGTCCCTAGATATTTGATGACTGGTGGTATGATGTCAACCATAGAATTACATCTCCTTATCATCCTCAGTCTAGTGGTCAAGTAGAATTGAGCAATAGAGAAATTAAACTGATCTTGCAAAATACTGTTAATAGATCGAGAAAGAATTGCTCTAAGAAACTTGATGATGCATTATGGGCTTATAGAACTACATATAAAAATCCTATGGGCATGTCTCCGTATAAAATGGTTTATGGAAAAGCATGTCACTTACCTCTTGAACTAGAACATAAATCTTATTGGGCAATTAAAGAGCTCAACTATGATTTCAAACTTGCCGGTGAGAAGAGGTTTTTTGACATAAGCTCACTTGATGAATGAGAACCCAAGCCTATGAAAATGCCAAGTTATTTAAAGAAAAGGTTAAAAGATGGCATGACAAAAGGATACAAAAGCGTGAATTTAATGTAGGTGACCATGTCTTTCTATATAACTCTCGTTTAAGTTTATTTGCAGGAAAGCTTCTCTCTAAATGCGAAGGTCCTTACATTATCGAGGAGGTTTATCGTTCCGGTGCCATCAAGATCAACAACGCCGATGGCACTAACTCGAAGGTGGTAAACGGGCAAAGAATCAAACATTATATCTCATGTACTCCCATAAATGTTGAAACCAATATCATTAATACCATAATGCTGGAGGAGTATATAAGGGAGACCTACCAGGACATTTCAGACTCCGAAAAGGAATAGGTATGTGGCATGGTAAGCAAGCCGACTCCAAAACTTTCCCAATAGCAATTTTACTCCATTTTGGAATATTAAAAAAATAGGAAAATAAAAAGTAGTCCGAATAGTGCACGAGGAAGCGACAAGCCTTGTGGACGCGCCCTACCCCCTGGGCGCGCCTCCTTGGCTTGTGGCCACCTCGTGTGCCCTCCAGACTCTGTTTTCTTGTAGTATACTCCTTTTGGTCGGTATAAATTCATTATATAATCTCCCAAAGGTTTTGACCATCGTATCATGGCAATATCCCCTGTTTTCGATTTGAGCTGTTTTCTGCCAGAGTTTTCAAGGCCAGGCATCATGTCGTCGTCCTCCTCCAACAATGTGGACAATGATGCTTCGTTGATGAAGATGGTACTTAGGAGGTAGGATGATGAGGGAGTCACGATGGAGGAGGATGAAGGAGATTCGCTTGAGGTTCAGCCTCCGGCTTCGGAGAGAGGTACTCTGGTGGGCATCTCCACTATTCCAAATCCCCATCAAGCAATAGGGACTACAAGCAACCATGAAGGCCAAGAGGTTCGAGAAGGGCTTCCCCCTAGGAGGCCCTTACACATGTTACATCGGAACAACTTTCATAATTTGGTTCATAATTACGGAGTGGAGAACACCCCTCATGCACATATACCCTCCAAGTGGGACATATCCCGTCCAAGTGAAAGCAATGCAGAAAAAGGTTCTTGGTGGCCTGAAAAATAAGCATCTTTTGGACGAAATCTGGAAGAATGCAGATATGCTCAAATGTGTGCTCCAAGAATTGCAAGTCCTGAAAGGTGCCTTAATGGGGCTGACAGACAAGCCCACAACATCATCAACTCCATCATCACCACCTCCGAAGAAGGAAAATTGAATACATGGGTATGGGCACTCCCCTTGGCAACTTCCAAGCTTGGGGGAGGTGCCTCGGTATCGTATCACCTCGACATCTTTACCTTTATCGTTTTTTTAGTTCGATCCTTTTGGTTATATCTTGATCTAGTAGAATAAAAGTTTTAGTATGATCGAGTCTTTGAGTTTTGCTTTATGGTCCATCTATGTAATCGAGTCCGTGAGTTATATAATAAAGAGTAGTTTTGATTTGAGGGCTTTGCTTTCTTGCTTTGATCTTGAGGGAAAAGAAAAAGAAAGAGTACAAAGATCATATAATGATCTTATAGAGAGTGATGACTTCACATATAAATAGTATGATGAATAAAATTTGTTGAGAGTTGACAAACATAGTTTTGGTCATTGTTGCAATTAATAGGAAGTGATAAAGAAAGAGAGGTTTCACATATAAATATACTATCTTGGACATCTTTTGTGATTGTGAGCACTCATTAAAATATTATATGCTAAAGAGTTGATGTTGGACAAGGAAGAAAACATAATGAGTTATGTTTTCCTATATCCAAATAGAAGTTATATTGTTATGGATCCTCCAACATGTTGAGCTTGCTTCTCACCCTATGCCAGCCAATTTTTTTGCACCAAGTAGAGATACTACTAGTGCATCCAAACATCCCTTAAACCAGTTTTGCCATGAGAGTCCACTATACCTACCTATGGATTGAGTAAGATCCTTCAAGTAAGTTGTCATCGGTGCAAGCAATAAAAATTGCTCTCTAAATATGTATGATCTTTTAGTGTGAGGAAAATAAGCTTTATATGAACTTGTGATATGGAAGAAACAAAAGCGGTGGATTGCATAATAAATTTCTTTATCATAAGCGGCAATATAAAGTGACGTTCTTTTGCATTAAGATTTTGTGCATCCAACCATAAAAGCGCATGACAACCTCTGCTTCCCTCTGCGAAGGGCCTATCTTTTTCTTTTACCTTCTACCCTTATACAAGAGTCATGGTGATCTTCAACTTTCCTTTTTACACTTTTTATTTTTGGCAAGTACTATGTGTTGGAGAAAGATCCAGATATATATATATCTCCACTCGGATGTTGGTTATCATAAAGTATTATTGTTGACATTACCCTTGAGGTAAAAGGTTGGGAGGCGACACTATAAGCCCCCATCTTTCTGTGTGTCCGATTGAGGCTTTGAACTCATAAGTATCGCGTGAGTGTTAGCAATTGTGAAAGACTAAAAGATGGTTGAGTATATGGACTTGCTATACAAAAGCTCTTACATTAACTCTTTTCTGATATTATGATAAATTGCAATTGCTTCAATAACTGAGATCATGGTTTTTTAGTTTTCAATAAAGTTTTTGATTCATACTTTACCCTGTGAACGAATTATTACTTTGGCATAAGAGATTACATGACAATATATGTTGCTGTTCTAAAGATGATCATGATGCCCTCATGTCCGTATTTTATTTTATCGACACCTCTATCTCCAAACATGTGGACATATTTATCGATTTCGGCTTTCGCTTGAGGACAAACGAGGTCTAAGCTTGGGGGAGTTGATACGTCCATTTTGCATCATGCTTTTATATTGATATTTATTGCATCATGGGCTGTTATTACACATTATGGTACAATACGTATGCCTTTTCTCTCTTATTTTACAAGATTTACACAAAGAGGGAGAATGCAGGCACCTAGAATTCTAGACCGGAAAGGAGCAAATCTGAGAGACCTATTCTACACAACTCCAAAAGTCCTGAAAATTTACGGAGAATTATTTTGAAATATATAAAAATTATTGGGCGAAGAAAATACAGAGGGGACCCACCAGGTGGCCACAAGCCTGGGGGCGCGCCCTACCCCCCTGGGGCGCCCTTGTGGCTTGTGGGCCCCCTGGCAGGCCTCCGGTGCCCATCTTCTGCTATATGGAGGGTTTTGACCTGGAAAAAAATCATAAGGAAGCTTTCAAGGACGAAGCGCCGCCGTTTCGAGGCGAAACCTGGGCAGAAGCAATCTAGGGCTTCGGCGGAGCTGTTTTGCCGGGGAAACTTCCCTCCCGGAGGGGGAAATCGAAAGCCATCGTCATCACCAACGATCCTCTCATCGAGAGGGGGTCAATCTCCATCAACATCTTCACCACCACCATCTCCTCTCAAACCCTAGTTCATCTCTTGTGTCCGATCTTTGTCTCAAAACCTCAGATTGGTACATGTGGGTTGCTAGTAGTGTTGATTACTCTTTGTAGTTGATACTAGTTGGTTTATTCGGAGGAAGATCATATGTTCAGATCCTTAATGCTATTTAATACCCCTCTAATTACGAACATGAATATGCTTTGTGAGTAGTTACGTTTGTTCCTGAGGACACGGGAGAAGTCTTGTTATAAGTAATCATGTGAATTTGGTATTCGTTCGATATTTTGATGAGATGTATGTTGTCTTTCCTCTAGTGGTGTTATGTGAACGTCGACTACATGACACTTCACCATGATTTGGGCCTAGGGCAAGGCATTGGGAAGTAATAAGTAGATGATGGGTTGCTAGAGTGACAGAAGTTTAAACCCTAGTTTATGCGTTGCTTCGTAAGGGGCTGATTGGATCTACATGTTTCATGTTATGGTTAGATTAATCTTAATTCTTCTTTCGTAGTTGTGGATGCTTGCGAGAGTGGTTAATCATAAGTGGGAGGCTTGTCCAAGTAAGGACATCACCCAAGCACCAGTCCACCCATATATCAAATTTTCAAAGCAACGAACGCGTTCATATGAGCATGATGAAAACTAACTTGACGATAATTCTCATGTGTCCTCGGAAGCGCTTTGCTTTATATAAGAGTTTGTCCAGTCTTGTACTTTGCTATAAAAAGGATTGCCACCTTGCTGCATCTTAGTTACACTTGTTACTTGTTACCCGTTACGAATTATCTTATCACACAACTATTTGTTATCGATAATTTCAATGCTTGCAAAGAATACCTTGCTAAAAACCGCTTGCCATTTCCTTCTACTTCTCGTTGGGTTCGACACTCCTACTTATCGAAAGGACTAAGATAGATCCCCTATACTTATGGGTCATCAATCTATCATAGTGCTAGACGATACTGGCGAAGGGGGAGAACATCCGGTAATGTTTTCCCGAAGTATGCATTTTTCGGACAGATGTAACGGAGGGGGGCGGTTACATGTTCTCTATGCTAGAGTGTATTGGGATTCGTATCGTTTTTCTGTTAGTTATACATGTAGAAAACTTTTTCATCTGACTTACGGATTATTTTCCATTAATTTACTAAGTTTTATTCAATTTTTGAAAATCCTGGAATTTATTTAATTCGAATTAAACAGTAAATTACTTTTATTACACACGGCAGATTCAGCCACCGACACTGACATGCAGGGTCAGCGGGGGCCGTCTGTCATTGTCACATATTTTAATAGGGTGTTTAATGGAAACTAACTAGGGGTGGGAGAAGCCAAGGGTGAGATGAGCTGAGAAGCTGAACAGATCAACCATCCAGCAACCCCGTCCCTCGTTGCCACCCTAGTTTGACCCTCTTTGAAGCCCATCACCACCTTTGAACGACTTTCCAGCATCTTCATACTTTTCAACCCCCCGCCCCATGTCTCCATCCATTCTCTCGGAGCCAAACCAGCTCCCTCCCCAACCGCACTATACTACTACTACTAGCTGGTACTGCTACTCTAATACTTTTCCCTCCACTCACGTCCACACATGCATGCATACACATTTGCATCGCCACCCCCGACCGATTCCATCGTATATATAATACCCATGGATCAGACGTCTACGACGGCAGCGACAACGAACCATCATCGATCATCGACGTCGGGAGGCAATGGAGGACACCGCGGTGGCGATCTCTAGACGTGCCGCTTCGGGAATATGATGGACACTCTCTTCGTGCTTGGCCAGGAATCCCGGCTGCGCATCCTCCAACAAGCGGCGTCGCGCGTCCCCGCCTGCGCCTACCTCTGCGTCTGGGCGCCGATCCCGGCCGGCGGCCACCGTCCTACTCCTCCTTTCACCGCCGCCAACAGGTAATTAAGCATGTGCGTCCTCGATTTCAATTAGTTACTTGCTGCTTCGGATGGGTCGTCTCTTACATGCAACGCCTGAATGCACGCAATGCAACCATGAGCAGAGCTCGCCGCCAGCTGTTGTGCCTGGACGCATGGCTCCGCGATGGCGGCAGCGGTGACGTCGACCGCGAGCGCGCTCTGTTCGACGCATACCGGGGTTCGCTCTGCGCGGCCGTAAGCGGGTGCGTGCCAGGGTGGGCTTACGAGGACGGCCGGGCGTACATGGAGCTGTCGGAGCACGAACTGGCGGCCTCGGCGTCGTCGCCGGTGCAGCTGCAGTTCTACCAGGAAGCTGGCATTAAGGTTTGCCTGATTCTCTAATTAATCTCGCTTCAGTGTCACATGCATGCATTTGAACGACGCTGAGCAGTGCTTATGCGCGCGGCAGGTGGCGGCCTTCATGGGATGCGAAAGCGGCGAGATCGAGGTCGGCATGTCAACGCCGGCGGGACAGATGAACCTTCAGGCAGGCCTTGGTCAGATATTCTCGGAGGATTTTTTCCAGCAGTCGCTGCTTGAGGAACTGCTCCAGCTCCCGCCGACGCGGCCGTCGTCCTCCTCCTCCTCTCTGCCGTCCATCTCCGTGGACAGCCCGGCAGACGGCTCGACGTCGCTGCTGCGCACGATGGCCATGTCGTCGTCCACCACGACGTCTCCCCGGGACCTAACGGCGGCACCTCTTCCTCACCCGCCCCGTCCGCCGCATCCCGTGCCATTTAGCCGGCACGGCCCTGCCCATGTCCACGGCCACGTCCACTTCCCGAGCCCCGAGGCCGACGACGTCGCGATGGCGCAGGCCATGCTCGCGGTCATCTCCGCCTCCTCCTCCTCCTCGTCGGCTATGCCTACCACGTCCACGCCTCCGCTAGGCTACCGTCGCGCGCATCGGTCGCCGCGCCGTGGCTCGACGACGACGGCGTTCCGGCCGTACAACGCGGCGCTGGCGCCAAGGGCGCCGCGGCGGGCGTCGGACGCGCCTGGGCAGCGGATGATCAAGATGGGCATCTCTATCCTGAGAAGGATGAACACGCTGAACAACAACGGCCAGGAGCGCACCACGGGGACGACGATGCAGCGGTGGCGGGAGGAAGACGAGGAGGCCGCGCCCCCAGCCCCGACGAGCAGCCAGCTGCACCATATGATATCGGAGCGGAGGCGGCGGGAGAGGCTCAACGAGAGCTTTGAGGCGCTGAGAGGGCTGCTTCCTCCCGGATCGAAGGTACGTGCGATGACATAGATTGCACATATTCATCATGAATTAATATATGCTTTTGCATTTTTTTTAGATGATGCTTTTGCATAGTTAATTGGCACATTGCGCATTTGACTCATTAATTTTCTTTTCTTTCTATTTACGTTTAATATACTTCGTACATTTTTCTTGCTACAGAAAGACAAAGCTACCGTCCTCGCCAACACTCTGGACTACATGAACATTCTGATAGCCCAGATTTCGGAGCTGGAAGCCAGGAACCGAAGCCTCGAGACGGCGGCGCAGATCCAGCAACACCAACGCGTCACCAACGGCAACTCCAGGGATAGACCAGACGAAGCAACCCTTCAAGCAGGCGGCACGTCAAAGAGGGTACAAGTGGAGGTGGCCACTGGCAGCGCCGGCGCGTCAACATCGTCATCGTCGTTCTCGACGGGGCAGTGCCGTGAGGTGACCATAAGGGTGGCGGCGGCAGGCGACCTGTCCGATCTAGTGGCCCGCGTGCTGGCGCTGCTCAAGGACACGGCCGGCCACCGTTTCTCGGTGGTCGCCGTCGACGCCAGGCAGCCGCAGGGCACCGGCGACGGCGGCATTGCTCAGGCGAGCTTGACACTCCGTGCAACGGTACGCGCCGTACGTACGTCACGATAATTTTTGTTTTTATACATAAAAATTGCCGCGGTTAGGAGTAGGCCGTACACGTGAGATCTGGTGGGTTCAGAGCCAGGTCAAAGTCAAACGGAGTAGTAGCTCCTGAGTATTTCGCCGATGGCGACGTGCAGGCGAAAACTTGACCGCCTTCCCGGGTGACGTCACGGCCAACTCCCGTCCTTTTTTTCTCTTCCAGTCCGAGTCCCTTCTCGCCCTGTTCCTTTCAGTTTCAGAGAAGCTTCATCCGCCATTAATATGTCTCGAAATACATATCCCTTTCATGATCTAAATTTGTTCCCCACCACAAGAAAATATGGAAAGACAACGATAACCGAGTCGTTTCAATCGCCATGAGTGACCTTGGCCGGAAACAATGCTTTGCTTGGCCAGAATACCTGCTAATACCGTCCGCACAAACCGCCCTGTCCAATCTCGCTGCCCTTAAGATTTTACTGCAAGAATTGACCAATAGGGATGCGATAGAAAAAGTTTTACTGCAAGAATTGACGAAAATTCGATTTTTAATATATTTTTTGTGAAAAAGGTTACGAATAATGGTGGACATGGCCTAACTCTTGCGTGGAACAAATTATCTCTGTAGTCATATTTGTACGTTCGGAGTCGTGTATGATTTGTTTTGTAAAACCGCCCTGACTGTAGGATTGCCTTTAAATATTTCTTATTAGCTACCAATGTAACGCGAGATGTATTTCCATTTGCCTCTCTAGCCCACACGTGTTGCATGAACGAGGTCTGAGATTAATAACCGGTGGAATTGACTGGCTGTGAATCTTGTAGGCTGCTGGCGAATTCGACGAGGAGGCGTTGAAGGATGCTGTCACGAAGGCTGTCGTTGGTCTGGTGACACCGCCGTCGCCCGACGAACTTTGACCCGCTCACGGACCGTATCGGCAGGGTCAGTTTGCGAGATAGGGACCGAGCCGACGCTGCAGTATGCTCAAAACTGGATTGCAGGTTACGGGCACACGGCCATGGCATTTCTAGATTTCTGTAACCTGTGCTCGTGGAGGTCCTTTTTTTTTTGTGAAACTTGCTCCCGGGAGGACTTTGAGTAACTGCATTCTGCATTTTTTATGGATTCGAGACAGAGTGACTCGATTAGACCTTGCTTGTTTAAGAAACACAAAACATAACGTAGACGCGTTCATGCAGTCACATCATCTCACGCATAATTTTTGCCTCTCTATATTTTCGACAGGCCGGTTTCATTGGCTTAAAATGTAGTATAGTCATATACAACCAAAGTTATGCGAGAGAAAAAAAAAATCTCAAACCACGCAATGTTTCGTTTTCCATGGTTTATTTCATCCATCGTTTTTTCTTCGTCCACTTGCTTTTTTGGTCCTGTCGGTATTTTCTCATCTATTTATAAGTCCTTGTTACTCTTCCCTTGTCCCTCACTCTGCTGTCTTTTCCCGACCCTGCTACGGATCATATATGCCCCACCGAATTTTCGCGCTCGACATCATCAAACCAGCTCCTACCGCAAATCCGCGCTCCCTGGGGACATCAATGTCCCATGGTTACCAGTAGGGCTTCACCAGCCGCGACCTCCCCGAACTTCTTCTCCACACGACCACGCGATGTCGTCGCCCTACTATACCCATTGACACCTTGTCGAGTGCAGCGTCCCTGATCCCTCTTCCATGCACCCCCACCCCCACACACAAGCAACACATAGAGAGCATCACCATGGCAGTCACAATCACTTGCAAGAAGCATATCAAGATGCTACTCCTATCTCAAGGAACACATCAAGAAGGTTGTGACGATGTTCCCTTCATCCCTCTTCCTGTCATGCAGCCCATGGTCTACCTGTGCTGACGATTTCCTAGCCACATGTCGGCTTCACCCAAGGCAGCCGACATGTACGCGTCAATGCCGACTGAGCGAATACGTTGACCAAAATCGTCATGGTGCTCTTCCTCGGCATGCTCCATGGTTGATTCATCTTTGGTGAGGGATTCAACCACTATTGCCTCAGAGTACTGGACAGCGACATCGTAGCAAGCGACTGCGGGTGTGGCAGCGCCACGATGACGGGTGGCGCTTTCGTCCTCGGTGGCCTGACGGGCGGCACCCCGATGGAAAGGTAATGGGGAGGGGAGGACGACATGGTGTATGAGAAGTGGGGCTGACGGGGTGTGCCGAAGATGAGGGCGGCCAAGGGTGGCTTTCGATTTTAAAGTGAAGGGCTTCGGCGAGAAACCTGACGGGAAGGTGTGGGATCCGACGGCAAACAAGGAGGGAAGGAGAGAGTCCGAGGCTTTTTTGGATGGGACGAGTTGTCGGCCTAATGTTGCAGACACC
>NC_057810.1:297183388-297210754 GCF_018294505.1 Triticum aestivum | reverse complement strand
GAACAGAAGGCGCACGTTGCCACACCCGATTTTCTTTATCGTTGTGAAACCAATTCGGTCTTTATCTTTTGTTATGTATATTAGTGAAACAACCGGCCAAGACAGGCGGCATTCTAGTCAACATGCACCAACCAATGGACGAGCAGAAAACAATGAAAACCCAGGCAAGGTATGTACTCCCACCCAGGCCGATGTCGTCCTGTGCTAGTCCGACACCTTCCTGACATGGTGTAGGCCAAAGGGCACCAAAACCGGCTATATCATGTGGCGTCAGAAAGCCAGGCAGGACTCCCAAAACAAGCTAGACTGAAAGGACCAGCAATGGCGAGAGGCTAAATAGGAAAACCCTTCTAGATCCGAATGACGCCAGCCGGCGAAACAACCTCATGGGGCAACCTGACACCCAACTTTCACGACACAAGCAAAAGGAAACCAAAACTGACCAGGGCCACATCATTTAAAAGCCGAGTAAGCATCCAAAAACTCGCTAGCCGGATAGAAGCATCGACAACAATAGGCTGGGAAGGCAAAGCCCTCCGGATCCAAACGAGGCCGGCCAGTGAAAGCGCCCCATGACGCCCCAGGAGGCCCCGTCATTGTCTTCATCCAGAACTCTTGATCCGGGTTGGAACAAGGCATGCAAGGGTGCAAAGACGCCCTTTGTGTATGAATGGACCCTGTGTGAATGCATTCGTTAGATAGTGTCTGATATATGTTGCTCACCTTCTTTGTTGCAGTTGGCCACTGCACCACAGGTGCAGCGAGTAGTGATAAGTTTGAATAAAAACATTCTTCAAATATCCATTTATACAAACACAATACGAACATTGGGTTTTCTTGTGCTTGTGTTCTGCTAAGTGGGGTGTGGGGTTGTGCCACGGCCTCTCGCTGTTGTGTCCCCTTGGCCGGAAAGTGTGTTTTGGGATGTAGGCTCGGCTTCTGAGTGTTGCATGGATTTTTACTACTATAGCAGGCCGATTGGAGTCTTTTGCCATGTCAACCCGGACTTTGATCTATGCGGCTGGTCAGATGGCGTGTTTTGCCACCCGACCTTTCACCGCCTCTGCCCTACCGAATGGTGTGGCCTGCCATAACTATTAGCCCATGCTGCAAGTGTTCATTGTCGTTGAATTTGTTTCTATCTCTTTGTGGATCATTCACAAAATATGCTCTCCGTAAATCGCCTCACTACTTGGCTGCAATGTTTTTTTTACAAAAGTTTGCAGTTTCAAATAGTTCACACAAATGACATATGGTGCAACCCTGGCACAAACGACCAAGGCATGTCGAGCTAATAAGGGTGATTAGGCCACTACCTAGACTAAAAGGACGGGTGGCAAGCCATAGCTCCTCGAAAGAAAGACGTGCCCGGGACCTCGAGGAGAGTCTGGTGCCATGATGCGCTCAAAAGGATGGGCCAACTAGGGCAACTTCAACCCAGAAGGACTGAGTAGCAGCATGACAGGACAACCAACCTCCAAAGCCATCTCCCAAAGGCTACTAGTTGGCTTATACTTTAGTTTCCATTCGATCATTCACACCTAATCATTTATATCCTTCCCATATGTATTATTATTCATGCTAATGGCCTTTGGGGATGATTTATAGACGAACATTTATTAGATGTGCTGCCCATCATTGATTAACTTCCTAGTTGCAGTTTTAAATTGTTCGCTTAACTTCCAGTCTAGAGTTGGTCTTTGCGTCAATGGGGCAACAGGTAATCAAGTTGTTTAAAGATTGCTCGGATGCACTCTCTAGGGTGAAAACCCACGATCTGGCCTTCAGTGCTTATATTCGGCGACGTCGGTATTTTTTTCCGTTTCCTTTCTGAAGACATTGCTTTCACTTATGTTTTCTCATAGTTTCTATGTTTTCAAGGACGGTGTATGACGGTGTTATCTATTTTTTGTTCATTGTTGGTCATGTCGGTTTTCTTCTTCTTCTTTCCAACTTTTGGTCGTGTGCATAAAAAATACCTTGACTACATCTTCATATTATGTTGTGCCGAGGCTAGGTGTAATTGGTATCACCATCGATATAATTATATTACCTTTAAAAACACAACTCCCTTTTAACAATGATGACGATTCGACCTTCCCATTCATAATATGGACAAAATCGATTCACAATATGGCAGTTTGATTTCTGTTGTAGTTTGCAACATATAGTTTTATAGACATGCCATAATTTTCTTAGGTATATTCTTGAGAGAGTGTCATCCGGCTAGCATTATTGAACTTCGGAAACTGATAGATCGTTTGTCATTGCTAGCATGATAAGAATAGGTTAGTAACCATCTCACACATTGGTTTCAAACTTTTCAAAACTATTCTATAGAAGGATATGAGCTACTTCATTGCATCATGTGTTACAATTTTCATATTTGATCATAGCAAAACTTGTAGCCAGCAAGGTACAATCAAACAAGATAGCCACATCGGAAAAAGTTAAGATACCTCCACCACTCATAGTTTCAATCAGCTGCATATTATCTGATTGCATAATACAACTTTTCAGGCCAGTCCATTTAGTTCAGGTGAAACCCGCTCTCAAAGCATATGCTTCAGCCGCCATTGCCTCAGAGACATAGGGAAGACATAAGCAGGATGCTACCACAATTTTTCCATGAAAGTCTCTCACAATGACTCTTGTTCTTCCTCTTCCCTCATCAACATCAAACGATGCATCAACGTTCACTTTCATTATGCCTTTCGGTGGGCACGTCCAGCCATGCCGCAATCCTGGAAGGTTGGAACCACCTTCTTCTTCGCACGAGCATAATTTGCCACAAGAGCCCCAATGGCCAAAGCTGAAAAATGAGCGTCTGTACTTGCACCGTGTGAACGATTTGCCGCCACTCCCACCAAATGTGCTATCCAACAGTTAAGATTAATTTCGGTAGCCATCATCCAAAGAATTACATTGTCCATTCATACACATGATGATTTCGAACACCGCCACCCCCAATCTATTAATAGTCGTTCCATGTTCTATTATTTTATGTACACCGAGTTTTGTCCATATTTCTCTACTTCGGGTAAAATAAAAATGCATAATATCCTCACATCCTGCATAACAAAGAGGGCACACACTATAATTTCTAATATGCATGTTTTCAATCACCCCTCGACATGGGATTACTGCATATAGTGCTCGCCATGCTATTATCTTTAACTTTGCTATGATATTAAGCTCCCATAGCTTCTTACACACCGGGTGTATATGTGACCCCTCAGCGCCAAGTAAGTTTCTTTCATGCCACCCAAAACAATAGCTCCATTCCGCATAATAAGATGAGCAAACACTAAACATCCCGCTCTTAGTGTTGTGACATGCAACAACATCTTCCATTCCTAATGGTGCCATAGTAATCTCCAGAGTTCTATTGGCCAAGAAATAGTTCTGATCAGATCTCCATCCCATAAACCAGTTATCAGGTTGATGCTCGCATACCTTTGTCACCAAAATCTTACCTCTCGGTGTCATTACTTTCATGATCGGACTTGTTGACACCAAGGGATCCTCCCATATGTCTACTTGGTTTCATGTCTTATCATCCAAATATTGCCCCTCCTAAAAGTTTATAGCGCAACTATGATACTTTGCCAAGTAAATAAGCTTCCACCGTTCAACTTTGCTTTTAACCGGTTTCCACCAGGGTAGTATCTGTCTCTCAGAACTTTGGTACAAAGAGAATCTAGGTCCCATAATAATCTCCAACATTGTTTAGCTAACATTGCCATGTTAAAAGTGTGTAAATCTCTTATACCCATACCTTCTCTTGCTTTTCAATATGGATAATTTCCACCACGCGAACCATTGCATTTTCAAGTGGTCATCTTCACCACCCCACAAAAATTTGCGAAATAGCATTAGAAATTCCTTTGCATATATTTTTTCTGAATTTTGAGTCCGTCATCACATATACCGGTATGACTTGATCAACTGCTTTAATCAAAGTTTCGTTCCCTTTTTTCCTTCCAACCAGATATTTTGGCAATAACCCTTTCTATAAGATGTTTGAAGAAGTTAGACTTATCCACTCCAACCATTGCTGGTAGGCCAAGATAACAATCATTAAGAGATTGGGTTAAGATATCTGGAGCTTCACAAACCTCCACCTTCTTGCCACATCGGTGTTAAGTCTGAAATAAATACTTGACTTTGCATCATAGTATGTATCAAGAATATTTTTAAGTGTAAACACATTCCTTCTATCCGCATTCATAAGGATCAGACAATCATCCGCAAACAGATGGTTAGACCATGGACACATCTGTGAATAACCAGAATCCAATAATACCACCCATAGCTTCAACATGATTGAGCATGAAAGAGAGTCCTTCTTCCGCAATCAAAAAGAGATACGGTGACAAAGGCCCCCTCTTGCAGACCCCCCTTGTTGGTATAAATTGTTTAGTTGTGTTCGATTTGAATCTTACAGAATACTTTACTAATCTCACATGCCATTATGAGTTGTACCCATCCCGGGTCAAAACCCATTTTAATCATCCTCTTCTCCAAAAAAGATTACTATATGCCGTCATATGTCATATGCATATTGGGTTTAACAACACATGATCTCTTATTACCCTCTTCTTTTTAGTTATGTGAATAGAGTCATAGGCCTATCCATAATTAGTTGGACAGGCACAAAAGCTCTTTGGTGATGTCCAATAATTTCTGGAAGTAAACTTTTAAATGATTTTGCCAACATTTTTGAGATCACCTTGTACACCACATTGCAAAGACTTAGAGGCAAATAGAGAGATCCTTTCAAGAGTTTACCTTTGGAATGAGCATGATCAAGGTATCATTCCACCCTTTCGGCATAATTTTAGTGTCCACCGCTTCAAGAACTTCATCAGTTAATTCCTCACCCAATATCAGCCAAAAGCGTTTATAAAAACTCCATGCAGGCCATCCAGGCCCGGTGCCTTCATATCCCCAATTTGGAACAACACCTTTTTTTTACTTTGTCCCTCATGAAAACATCTTAAAGTCTACTATTCATTTCATTTTTCACTCTCCTATTAACCTTGTCTAGTCCCCCACTGCTCCGATCTGCAACTTCTGAGGTAAAGAGCTCCGAGAAATCGAATTTGATAAGGTTACTCATCATCCGGATCCTCCCACTTCATTCTAGCATCATCAATAATATACTTGATAGTATTCTTTTTCTTTTTGCACTACCAAAATTCTAGAAAAAAATTGTATTGTTGTCGTCGTGTCAAAGCCAAGTAGCCCTACCCTGTAGGAGGTAGTTCAATTACTCCTATTCGAGAAGTAGCTTAATCTTCATAAAGATTTCCTCTACTCCATTGCACTCTCATCAGATAGAGGCCCCCTCCTCATATTTTTCCAATTTCTCCGTTAGTTTTGGTGTATATGCTAATGTGGTGCTTTCAGCTCCCTCCGATTCCATGCATGCAACTCTTGGTAAACCAATTTAGTCATTGTGGAAATTTCCTTCCCGTACCTGCTGTTGTAGCTTTACTCCATGCATTACTCACAATTGACTCCACAGTTTCCTCCTCAAGCCATCTCGCCTCAAAGCATTAAATGGCGGTCCTCCCAAAATATGGACGCCTTATAAATATTACATATCAACAGTTGCCGATCGATGATCACTTCTATTATTTTCTCCATTAGTAACCGCCACATTTGGATATCTGATATTCCATGTTGCATTTGCCAGAGCTCGATCTAATCTCCCCCGCATCTTCCCTCTGCTCCAAGTGAAATAGGCACCAGTGTAACCTAGATCTTCGAGACTGCGGCTAGATAAACAGTCCTAGAATGCTCTCATGTCTCTTTGGGCCCTAGGAACTTCACCTTCTTTTTCTTTAGAGCATAATATTTCATTAAAAATCACCAAGCAACAAACAGGCTATATCCATCCTCTCATTTAATTCACATATGTACTCTAATGACTTATACTTATTCTCCTAGCTCGGTTCACCATAGAAACCCGCGGGAACGCAAATCTGACCCATCATTAATAAGCACATCTATGAAGTTAGGCTTAATATCATTCACCACAATTTTTACCTCATTCCTCCATAAAAGCAGCAAACCACCACTTCTTCCACCACTCTCAGGAATTAGCATGTCATCGAACTTCGACTTATGCGTCAGTTTTCCTATCTTCGATTTTGCAAGATGCGACTGAGATAGGAAAGTCCCATGAAGTTTTGTTTGCCTCTGAATCTCTAGAATAGTATGAACGGCTTGGGATATTGCCATCCCATGGTAGTTCCATCCAAAAAGTTTCATTGTTGCCAGACTATCAACTCCTCCCATTAAGACCTAGATCACAACTTCCCAATAAATCCTCAAAATCTCATGCACGATATGCTCAACCGATAAAAGGGATTGAGCCGAAAAAACCGATATACTAACTAGAGAGAGATGTACCAGCCACATCAGCATCATGATACCGTCCTAGGACAACAAACGTAACCTCCCACGCTGCCACCAAGGAGGCAGCCTGTGGACCAGTGAAACGCTAGTCACCTGGGGGTCGCCTCCCGTCATGAAACGCTTCACCTTCGACCAGCGAAACCCTAGTCTTCTTGGGTATATTTTTAATTTACTATCACAACTGTGATTGTTCACACTTTATTTCTAAACTGGAGCCTAATAATCTCAATCTATAATTAAGTAAATTATAGCCAGAAGAAAGCCAGGCAGCTATGTGAGTGCCACAGTCACACTTTACCGAAAAAGGGTTTCCCTCGCTTTCTATTACAAAACAACCAACACCGATCACATAGCAATTGCTCGCGCGATAAGCACAACAAGCCCAAAAGAAAAGAGAAAGAACAAAGAAGAAGAAAGAAATGCCAACAACGGCAGCTCGACAGAGCATGGAAGACCCATCATCGTTGCGCCCTCCGGAATCGACCCACGACAGACCAAGGCTCCGATCCGCCGCGTACCTAGCATCACTTCTAAGAAGGTATGAGACGCCAACGACGCTGCTACCCGGACGTGTCCTAGGGTTTCCCTCGGCACGTGGAAGGGAGTGGGGGGGGGGGATGGATAGCTCCGACACCCTCCAGGAAGGGATGGCGACACCTGAAGGAAATATGCCCTAGAGGTAATAATAAAGTTATTATTTATTTCCTTATTTCATGATAAATGTTTATTATTCATGCTAGAATTGTATTAACCGGAAACTTAGTACATGTGTGAATACATAGACAAACAACGTGTCACTAGTATGCCTCTACTTGACTAGCTCATTGAATCAAACTAGGTTAAGTTTCCTAGCCATAGACATGAGTTGTCATTTGATTAACGGGATAACATTATTGGATAATGATGTGATTGACTTGACCCATTCCGTTAGCTTAGCACTTGATCATTTAGTATGTTGCTATTGCTTTCTTCATGACTTATACATGTTCCTATTACTATGAGATTATGCAACTCCCGTTTACCGAAGAAACACTTTGTGTGCTACCAAACGTCACAACGTAACTGGGTGATTATAAAGGTGCTCTACAGGTGTCTTTGAAGGTACTTGTTGAGTTGGCTTATTTCGAGATTAGGATTTGTCACTCTGATTGTCGGAGAGGTATCTCTGGGCCCTCTCGGTAATGCAGATCACTTTAAGCCTTGCAAGCAATGTAACTAATGAGTTAGTTGCGGGATGATGCATTACATAACGAGTAAAGAGACTTGCCGGTAACAAGATTGAACTAGGTATTGAGATACCGACGATCGAATCTCGGGCAAGTAACATACAGATGACAAAGGGAACAACGTATGTTGTTATACGGTTTGACCGATAAAGATCTTCGTAGAATATGTAGGAGCCAATATGAGCATCCAGGTTCTGCTATTGGTTATTGACCGGAGATGAGTCTCGGTCATGTCTACATAGTTCTCGAACCCGTAGGGTCCGCACGCTTAAAGTTCAGTGACGATTTATATTATGAATTATGTGTTTTGATGTACCGAAGGTAGTTCAAAGTCCCGTATGAGATCGGGGACATGACGAGGAGTCTCGAAATGGTCGAGACGTAAATATCGATATATTGGACGACTATATTCGGACATCGGAAAGGTTCGGAGTGATTCGGGTATTTATCGGAGTACCGGAGAGTTACGGGAATTCGCCGGGGAGTATATGGGCCTTATTGGGCTTTAAGGGAGAGAGAGAGGGGCAGGCCGCCCCCTCCCAAGGCCTAGTCCGAATTGGACTAGGGGAGGGGCGGTGCCCCCTCCTTCCTTCTCTTCTATCTTCCCTTTCCTTGACTCCTACTCCTACTACATGGAAGGGGGAGAATCCTACTCCCGGTGGGAGTAGGACTCCCCAGGACGCGCCATAGAGAGGGCCGACCCCTCCCCTCCTCCACTCCTTTATATACGGGGGCAGGGGGGGCACCTCTAGACACAAGTTGATCTGTTGATCTCTCCCAGCCGTGTGCGGTGCTCCCCTCCACAATATTCCACCTCGGTCATATCGTAGCAGTGCTTAGGAGAAGCCCTGCATCGGTAGCAACATCATCACCGTCATTACGCCGTCGTGCTGACGGAACTCTCCCGTGAAGCTCTGCTGGATCGGAGTTCGCGGGACGTCATCGAGCTGAACGTGTGCTGAACTCAAAGGTGCCGTACGTTCAGTACTTGGATCGGTCGGATCGTGAAGACGTACGACTACATCAACCGCGTTGTGCTAACGCTTCCGCTTACGGTCTACAAGGGTACGTGGACGACACTCCCCCCTTTCGTTGCTATGCATCACCATGATCTTGCGTGTGCGTAGGATTTTTTTTGAAATTACTACGTTCCCCAACAGTGGCATCCGAGCCAGGTTCATGCGAGATGTTATATGCACGAGTAGAACACAAGTGAGTTGTGGGTGATACAAGTCATACTGCTTACCAGCATGTCATACTTTGATTCAGCGGTATTGTTGGATGAAGCGTTCCGGACCGACATTACGCGTACGCTTATGCGAGACTGGTTCTACCAACGTGCTTTGCACACATGTGTCTGGCGGGTGTCATTTTCTCCAACTTTAGTTGAATCGAGTGTGGCTACGCCCGATCCTTGTGAAGGTTAAAACATCACTAACTTGACAAAATATCATTATGGTTTTGATGCATAGGTAAGAACGGTTGTTGCTCAGCCCGTAGCAGCCATGTAAAATTTGTAACAACAAAGTAGAGGACATCTAACTTGTTTTTGCAGGGCGGGTTGTGATGTGATATGGTCAAGACATGATGAGATATAGGTTGTTGTATTAGATGATCATGTTTTGTTGAAGTTATCGGCAACTGGCAGAGGCCTTATGGTTGTCTCTTTATTGCATAAGATGCAAGCGCCAAATAATTGCTTTACTTTATCGTTATGCGATAGCAATAGTTGCAAAAGCAATAGTTGGCAAGACGACCATGTGACGACACATTGATATAGATCAAGATGATAGAGATCATGGTGCCATGGCGATGACGATGGAGATCATGACAATGCTTTGGAGATGGAGATCAAAGGCGCAAGATGATCATGACCATATCATGTCACATATTTTGATTGCATATAATGTTTATCTTTTATACATCTTATTTTGCTTAGTTCGGCGGTAGCTTTATAAGATGATCCCTTACTAAAATTTCAAGGTATAAAGTGTTCTCCCTGAGTATGCACCGTTGCCAAAGTTCGTCGTGCCGAGACACCACATGATGATCGAGTGTGATAAGCTCTACATTCACCTACAACGGGTGCAAGCCAGTTTTGCACATGCAGAAATACTCAGGTTAAACTTGACGAGCCTAGCATATGCAGATATGGCCTCAGAACACTGGAGATCGAAAGGTCGAGCGTGAATCATACAGTAGATATGATCAACATAATGATGTTCACCATTGAAAACTACTCCGTCTCACGTGATGATCGGACATGGTTTAGTTGATTTGGATCACATGATCATTTAGATGACTAGAGGGATGTCTATCTAAGTGGTAGTCCTTAAGTAATATGATTAATTGAACTTTAATTTATCATGAACTTAGTCCTGATAGTATTTTGCAAATAATGTTGTAGATCAATAGCTCGCGTTGTTGCTTCCTTATGTTTTTATATGTGTTCCTAGAGAAAACTAAGTTGAAAGATGATAGTAGCAATGATGCGGACTGGGTCCGTGATCTGAGGTTTATCCTCATTGCTGCATAGAAGAATTATGTCCTTGATGCACCGCTAGGTGACAGACCTATTGCAGGAGAAGATGCAGACGTTATGAATGTTTGGCTAGCTCAATATGATGACTACTTGATAGTTTAGTGCACCATGCTTAACGGCTTAGAATCGGGACTTCAAAGACGTTTTGAACGTCATGGACCATATGAGATGTTCTAGGAGTTGAAGTTAATATTTCAAGCAAATACCCGAGTTGAGAGATATGAAGTCGCCAACAAGTTCTATAGCTAAAAGATGGAGGAGAATAGCTCAAGCAGTGAGCATGTGCTCAGATTGTCTGGGTACTACAATCGCTTGAATCAAGTGGGAGTTAATCTTCCAGATAAGATAGTGATTGACAGAGTTTTATAGTCACCGTCACCAAGTTACTGGAACTTCGTGATGAACTATAGTATGCAAGGGATGACGAAAACGATTCCCGAGCTCTTCGTGATGTTGAAATCGACGAAGGTAGACATCAAGAAAGAGCATCAAGTGTTGATGATTGACAAGACCACTAGTTTCAAGAAAAGGGCAAAGGGAAAGAAAGGGAACTTCAAGCAGAATGGCAAGCAAGGTGTCACTCCCGTGAAGAAGCCCAAAGCTAGACCAAAGCCTGAAACTGAGTGCTTCTACTGCAAAGGAAATGGTCACTGGAAGTGGAAATGCCCTAATTATTTGGTGGATAAGAAGGATGGCAAAGTGAACAAGAGTATATTTGATATACAAGTTATTGATGTGTACCTTACTATTGTTTATAGTAGCCCCTGGGTATTTGATACTTGTTCGGTTGCTAAGATTAGTAACTCGAAATAGGAGTTACAGAATAAACAGAGACTAGTTGAGAGTGAAGTGATGATGTGTGTTGGAAGTGATTCCAAGATTGATATGATCATTATCGCACACTCCCTATACTTTTGAGATTAGTGTTGAACCTAAATAAATGTTATTTGGTGTTTGCGTTGAGCATAAATATGATTAGATCATGCTTATTGCGATACGATTATTCATCTAAGACCGAGAATAAATTATTATTCTGGTTATATGAATAAAACCTTCTATGGTCATACACCCAATGTTGATGGTTTATTGAATCTTGATCATAGTGATACACATATTTATAATATTGATGTCAAAAAATGCAAAGTTGATAATGATAGTGCAACTTATTTGTGGCACTGCCATTTGGGTCTTATCGGTGTAAAGCGCATGAAGAAACTCCATAAAGATGGACTTTTGGAATCACTTGGTTATGAATCATTTGATGCTTGCGAACCGTGCCTTTTGGGCAAGATGACTAAAACTCCGTTCTTCGGAACAATGAAACGAGCAACAAACTTGTTGGAAATAATACATACTGATGTATGCAGACCAATGAGTATTAAGGCTCGTGGCGGGTATCGTTATTTTCTGACCTTCATAGATGATTTGAGCAGATATGGGTATATCTACTTGATGAAACATAAGTCTGAAACAGTTGAAAGGTTCAAAGAATTTCAGAGTGAAGTGGCAAGTCATCGTAACAAGAAAATAAAGTTTCTGCGATTTGATCGTGGTGATGAATATTTGAGTTACGAGTTTGGCCTTCAATTAAAACAATGTGGAATAGTTTCACAAACTCATGCCACCTAGAACACCACAGCGTAATGGTGTGTCAGAACGTCATAATCGCACTTTATTTGATATGGTGCGAGTAATGATGTCTCTTACCGATTTACCAATATCGTTTTGGGGTTATGCATTAGAGATAGCTACATTCACTTTAAATAGGGCACCATCAAAATCCGTTGAGACGACGCCTTACGAATCGTGGTTTGGCAAGAAACCAAAGTTGTTGTTTCTTAAAGTTTGGAGCTGCGATGCTTATGTGAAAAAGTTTCAACCTGATAATCTCGAACCCAAACCAGAGAAGTGCGTCTTCATAGAATACCCAAAGAAAGCTGTTGGGTACACCTTCTATCACAGATCCGAAGGCAATATATTCGTTGCTAAAATGGATCCTTTCTAGAGAAGGAGTTTCTCTCGAAAGAAGTGAGTGGGAGGAAAGTAGAGCTTGATAAGGTAATTGTACCTTCACCCGAATTGGAAAGTAGTTCATCACATAAATCAGTTCCAGTGATTCCTACACTAATTAGTGAGGAAGCTAATGATGATGATCATGAAACTTCAGATTAAGTTACTACAGAACCTCGTAGGTCTTCCAAAGTACAGTTCGCACCAGAGTGGTACGGTAATCCTGTTCTAGAAGTCATGTTACTAGACCATGATGAACCTACGAATTATGAGGAAGCGATGATGAGCCCAGATTCCGCGAAATGGCTTGAAGGCCATGAAATCTGAGATGGGATCCATGTATGAGAACAAAGTGTGGACTTTGGTGGACTTGCCCGATGATCGGCAAGCCATAGAAAATAAATGGATCTTCAAGAGGAAGACAGACGCTGATAGTAGTGTTACTATCTACAAAGCTCGACTTGTCGCAAAAAGTTTTTCGACTAGTTCAAGGTGTTGAATACGATGAGATTCTCTCACTTGTATAGATGCTTAAAGTTTGTCCGAATCATGTTAGCAATTGCCACATTTTATGAAATCTGCCAAATGGATGTAGAAACTGCATTCCTTAATGGATTTATTAAAGAAGAGTTGTATATGATGCAACCAGAAGGTTTTGTCAATCCTAAAGGTGTTAACAAAATGTGAGCTCCAGCGATCCATCTATGGACTGGTGCAAGCATCTCGGAGTTGGAATATACGCTTTGATGAGTTGATCAAAGCATGTGGTTTTATACAGACTTTTGGAGAAGCCTGTATTTAGAAGAAAGTGAGTGGGAGCTCTGTAGCATTTCTAATACTATATGTAGATGACATATTGTTGATTGGAAATGATATAGAAATTCTGGATAGCATAAAAGGATACTTGAATAAGAGTTTTTCAAAGAAAGACCTCGGTGAAGCTGCTTACACATTGAGCATCAAGATCTATAGAGATAGATCAAGACACTTGATAAGATTTTTCAATGAGTACATACCTTGATAAGATTTTGAAGTAGTTCAAAATGGAACAGTCAAAGAAGGAGTTCTTGCTTGTGTTGCAAGGTGTGAAGTTGAGTAAGACTCAAAACCTGACTATGGCAGAAAATAGAAAGAGAATGAAAAGTCATTCCCTATGCCTCAGTCATAGGTTCTATAAAGTATGTTATGCTGTGTACCAGACCTATTGTATACCTTGCTCTGAGTTTGGCAAGAGTAGATCACTGGACAGTGGTCAAGAATATTCTTAGTGAGGACTAAGGAAATATTTCTCGATTATGGAGGTGTTAAAAGAGCCCGTCGTAAAGAGTTACATCTGTGCAAGCTTTTACACCGATCCAGATGACTCTAAGTCTCAATCTGGATACATATTAAAAGTGGGAGCAATTAGTTAGAGTAGCTCTGTGCAGAGCATTGTAGACATAGAATATTTGCAAAGTACATACAGCTCTGAATGTGACAGACCAGTTGACTAAACTTCTCTCACGAGAAAAACATGATCATACCTTAGTACTCTTTGGGTGCTAAACACATAGCAATGTGAACTAGATTATTGGCTCTAGTAAACCCTTTGGGTGTTTATCACATGACGATGTGAACTATGGTATTAATCACATACATATGTGAATATTGGTGTTAAATCATATGGCAATGTGAACTAGATTATTGACTCTAGTGCAAGTGGGAGACTAAAGGAAATATGTCCTAGAGGCAATAATAAAGTTATTATTTATTTCCTTATTTCATGATAAATGTTTATTATTCATGCTAGAATTGTATTAACCGGAAACTTAGTACATGTGTGAATACATAGACAAACAAAGTGTCACTAGTATGTCTCTACTTGACTAGCTCGTTGAATCAAAGATGGTTAAGTTTCCTAGCCATAGACATGAGTTGTCATTTGATTAACGAGATCACATTATTGGAGAATGATGTGATTGACTTGACCCATTCCGTTAGCTTAGCACTTGACCGTTTAGTACGTTGCTATTGCTTTCTTCGTGACTTATACATGTTCCTATGACTATGAGATTATGCAACTCCCGTTTACCGAAGGAACACTTTGTGTGCTACCAAACGTCACAGCGTAACTGGATGATTATAAAGGTGCTCTATAGGTGTCTCCGAAGGTACTTGTTGAGTTAGCGTATTTCGAGATTAGGATTTGTCACTCTGATTGTCGGAGAGGTATCTCTGGGCCCTGTCGGTAATGCACATCACTTTAAGCCTTGCAAGCAATGTGACTAATGAGTTAGTTGCGGGATGATGCATTACATAACGAGTAAAGAGACTTGCCGGTAACAAGATTGAACCAGGTATTGAGATACCAACGATCAAATCTCGGGCAAGTAACATACCGATGACAAAGGGAACAACGTATGTTGTTATGCGGTTTGACCGATAAAGATCTTCGTAGAATATGTAGGAGCCAATATGAGCATCCAGGTTCCGCTATTGGTTATTGACCGGAGATGAGTCTCGGTCATGTCTACATAGTTCTCGAACCCGTAGGGTCTGCACGCTTAAAGTTCGGTGACGATTTAAATTATGAGTTATGTGTTTTGATGTACCGAAGGTAGTTCAAAGTCCCGGATGAGATCGGGGACATGACGAGGAGTCTCGAAATGGTCGAGACATAAAGGTCGATATATTGGACGACTATATTCGGACATTGGAAAGGTTCGGAGTGATTCGGGTATTTATCGGAGTACCGGAGAGTTATGGGAATTCGCCGGGAAGTATATGGGCCTTATTGGGCTTTAAGGGACAGAGAGAGAGGCAGGTCGCGCCCCCCCAAGGCCTAGTCCGAATTGGACTAGGGGGAGGGACGGCGCCCCCTCCTTCCTTCTCTTCTCTCTTCCCTTTCCTTGACTCCTACTCCTACTACATGGAAGGGGGAGAATCCTACTCCCGGTGGGAGTAGGACTCCCCAGGGCGCGCCATAGAGAGGGCCGGCCCCTCCCCTCCTCCACTCCTTTATATACGGGGGCAGGGGGCACCTCTAGACACAAGTTGATCTGTTGATCTCTCCCAGCCGTGTGCGGTGTCCCCCTCCACCATATTCCACCTCGGTCTTATCGTAGCGGTGCTTAAAGCCCTGCATCGGTAGCAACATCATCATCGTCATCACACTGTCATGCTGACGGAACTCTCCCGTGAAGCTCTGCTGGATCGGAGTTCGCGAGACGTCATCGAGCTGAACGTGTGCTGAACTCGGAGGTGTCGTACGTTCGGTACTTGGATCGCTCGGATCGTGAAGACGTACGACTACATCAACCGCGTTGTGCTAACGCTTCCGCTTACGGTCTACGAGGGTACGTGGACGACACTCTCCCCTCTCGTTGCTATGCATCACCATGATCTTGCGTGTGCGTAGGATTTTTTTAAAAAAAATTACTATGTTCCCCAACAGCACCCCGCAGGTGTCACCGCATCGAAGCCAGAAGAGCCGGGAAGGGATTTCTCCCACACTCCAAACCCCACAGCCCAACCGGGCCGGAGCCAACCAGCCCCCTCGCTGCCCACCAGCATGCGCCACTGCGGTCTTGACGCCACCCACGCTGCCTCGCTGAGATCACCACCATGAGGCCAAGAGGATGGAGAGAGACGCATCAAACGACGGGAGCAGCAACACCGGAGCCGCGCGGGGGGGAACTACCCAAGCCGCTTCGCTGAGGTCACACTTTACAATCGACATGTGCTTTTAAAGTCCGAAGTAAAAAATTAAATCCAAGTGAGACCTTTTGAAATTTGTCCAAAATTGTTCAAAATTGCTTTAAATTTGACAATACTAGGATTATTTGGCCTGCTTTAATGCTAATGAAGAGCCTTGCGATCATTTTGAACAAAAAAGTTAGCTGTGTTGCTATGTGCCATAGCAAAGATGAATGTAGATAACACACATATGGTTTCCAGAAATATTTCTTTAAAACTTTCAAATATGGTTTCCACAAAGTTTTCTTTGAATGTTGGTTTCCATGTGATATTCTCACATCGAAACCAACATTCGGTGCGAACCGATGAAAACCACACGGAAAATCTGTTCGAAGTTCTAAATTAATCTCAAAAAAATATGTGATGTTAAGAAAGGTGATATTATATTGCCATGTGAAATCTCAACTTCAAACACATTACAAGATGTGAGCTATGAAAATAACAAAATCAACATTAAATCGTGCCGAATAGTAAGTCAATATTCTTTGCTGAATTTGTTTTTCTTTTATAACTCACATCTCGTAATGTGTTTTAACTTGAAATTTTGCATGGCAATACAACATTCCCTATTGACATCCCGTATTTTTTAGATTTTTTTGAAACGTTCAAATATGGTTTTCACTTTTTTTCCTTTGAATGTTGGTTTCCATGTGATATTTCTATGCGTGCAACCTTATATGTCCTTGGGCATTTTCGTGAAACTAAACTAAAATAATGTGTACAATCTGATGAATCTTAGTTGCTTGAATATTTGTGGAAAACTACCGAGGAGGTTTCACATTCCGGTGAAACAACAGACCAAGAAATTGAAAACCTCAGAAGAACCTTAGAAGCTTCCCCTTCTGATTTGTAAGGTAAAGAATTGTATGAGGGCACGTGACAGACATTTCCGTTCTGTTTGAAGTGAAAACGACAGATTGCGACAACCCAGTTGTGCACGGATCTGCTCCCTGCTAAGCAGCATGCATCCCTGGCGCTATGTTGGACCGGTGACATTGCCCTTGCCTGAAAGAGAGAATGTTCAATTGGCAAACAGCGAAAAGTATGGAATAAAATTGGAGAAGATCCATCGACCTTGACATCCACTGGAAAAAGACGTACATCTGCGCTACGTATGCAAAGATGCAAATGGGAGCTCTCAGAGCTGGATGGAAGCTTCTGCTGTTTGGACACTTAGACATTTCTGCGTTCACCGGTCCACAGAAGAAAAGCCCACATATACCAGTTTCTACGAGCTTTCATCAGAAATTACCTGGATGCACGCTAGATTGTCTACCAGTTCGGAATCCACTAACTGACAAGTAGAGTTGGAGGGTTGACATCTGGTTGAACGGCTAGACTCCGAAATGCCAGGAATCGAACACTGGAGAGTTGTACACCACGAATGACGATGCCCAATATCACACCCGAAAAAAACAGCAAGACAAGGGTTGTGTGGTAAGAGATAGGACAAATGCATACTACCTTTCTTCGCAGGTCAAGTGCCAGTGAAGTGAAGGCACTGGCACACGACAAAGACTGGAGCAGTCCGTAGGCGGCCATTCTCGGCCACGGTTCGTCAGGGCTTTTCTCCGTGTACGGCCTCAACGTAACCTGATCCACTCGAAACAAGCTAGGTGTGTGAACGTAACAATCGCTCTAAGACACAACACACAATTTTTTTTTTACGCCGATAAGTGCCACACGTGTGGATGTTAAGGGATCTGCCCACACATTTTGTGTGATGTATAAGAGGAACAACCCACACACCTACGTGTGGGCAAAACAAGTAATGCCCACACATCTTTTTTTCCCCTCCAGATTCTTCTCACAAGCGTGCGTGTGGGCAAAATAGATAATGCCCACACGCCCCGTACGTCAGGCCTCGTACCTCGTGGTCCCGCACACCTCGCGCGACAGTCACCGCGCGCCCGCAGTTGCCATGGTCCAGACCGTCGTCCATGTTCGTTTAACTGCAGTTGCCATGTCGCTGAACTTCGGTTGCCATGTCGGACAACTACAGTTGCCATGGTTGCTCAACTGTAGTTACCATGTATGGTCTGGTCTACTGCAGTTGCCATGATTTCAAAACTTTAGGAGTTGCCACCCACTAACACTAGGCAGTTGCCATGTAGCACTACAAAAAAGGCATGGCAAAAAAACATGTTCGGATAAAAGAGAGAGTTGCCATGTGCTCACAAGCATGCTAGGGCAGTTGCCATGTAAAAGAAAGAGTTGCCGTCTGCTTACGTACACGCTAGGGTAGTTGCCATGTACCACGAAAAAACACATGACAACTCGGGTAAAAGAGAGTTGCCATCTCCTTACAAGCAAACTAGGGCAGTTAACATGTACCCTGCAGAAACACATGGCAACTGACAACTTTGGATGTGGCGAGGAGATGGGCGTGTGGGCGAAGTGATAAACGCCCACACACCGGCCCCCTCTGCGTGTGTGAAAACTGGTGTGTGGGCGAATTACTAAACGCCCACACACCAGCCCCCCGTGTGGTGAAAAAAGACATGTGGGCGACCGGATGAATGCCCACACACCAGCTTAGTCCTACATGACAGACAAAAACTGCTAGAACGCGCCAAGATTCGTGCAGAATAGGTTGAACGAGGATCCATGCGTGTGGGCGAATTGTCAGACGCCCACACGTGTGGGCGTTAGTGTTTTCATTTTTTTTGAACGGAGGTAAAAGGTTTGTCTCATCTCGTTAATTAAGGAGTAAGGCATAGTTTTAAAGGTTATATGACCACCCAAGTCCGAAAAAATGGAATCACTCTCCCGAAATTAAGTTTCCCAACAATCTAGCCCTGGTGATAACCCAGACACAACACACAATAATGTAGTCATAGACGTTTAAACAAAATTCTAGCGAACTCGGTTACTATGGCCATGGGTGCATATACATGTATTGCACTAGAGCACAAAGGCGCGCATTGGCGCGGCTATTAATTTCAAGAAAAAAGATAGAACATTGAAAGACTATATAAGGGTAGATTAACAAAAATTTGACTAGATCCCATTTAATCTACATGATATGACATATTTGTTCAAAGTGTCATATCAACCATAACTGCAAAAAATGGCATACATGTGGTCAATAACAACGGCAATTCTATATTGTGTATATAAAACAATACACTACTGGTTTGCACACTAGCAAGGAATTGTATAATGAACATATATCAAGAGATTTGTGTAGCAAATAACAAATATGATTTCACGTCAATACATTAAGCTCCACATCAAATCGAGAGGGGTTCATCAGTTTGTGTGGAATGGACCTTTGCATCGTACAAGAAATGAAAAGAAAGTGCTCCCAAAGTGATAAGAACACAGTGGTGGCTACAGGAATCGAACTAGCTGCTCTGAAGTAGTAGTTATTACAACGAGATACAACAATGGTGGATCAGTTCTGACTTGCAAAAGGGGAAGAATAAATGAAGGAATATGGTAGGTGCTGCCGATGCCTTTCTGCCTTAATCCTCTGGATGGTCAGCTATGAGTGGTTGGCAGGTTTAAGTACTCCTCTCCACCGTGTGCACCCACGCTGATCCTGTGTAGCGAGCGTTGGGCTTGCGTCCACGACTTGGTCGTGCACACCGTCTAGAGCTGGCGTGCTGACTGGTGGGCCCCTCATGGCAGGGTCGCTAACATCCCCTCCCGCTTGAGTTGCGGCTTGCCCCCAACCGCCGCCTGAGGGAACCGAGAGTGCAGCGCCTCGCGGTCTTCCCAGGTGGTACCCAGACTGGAGTCTTCCGACCAGCGTACCTTGACTTGTTCCACCATGGCTTCATTCTTGCGACACCAGCGGGACTGCAACACCTTGATTGGGACAGCGAGATCATCAGAGCTACTAGAAAGATCAGTGAGGACTGTCATACCAAGGAGGAGAGCTTTTCCGTAGCTGTGAAACATGGAACACCAGGTGAACGACGCGTGTAGTGGTAGCTGCAGCTTATAAGCAACATCATTGACCTTCTCGATCACCGGGAATGGCCCGTAGAACTTGAATGAAAGCTTGTGATTGGCACGCTGGGCCACCGAGGTTTGCACATAAGGTTGAAGCTTGAGAAATACTTGATCCCCCACTACAAATTCTCAGAACGATCTCTTCTTGTCAGCGTTGGCTTTCATGCATTGTTGTGCTCGGCGAAGATGATGCTGCAACAAGTCCTAGATCACCTCACGCTCTTCCAGCCATGCTTGCAACAAGTAGTGTCCACTGTGATGCCCCAATGCTTAGGCTCATAACCAAACATAACTTTGAATGGTGTCATCCCAATAGCTGAGTGGTGAGAGAAGTTGTACCAAAATTGTGCCAATGGGATCCAGAAACTCCATCGGCGCGGACAGGCATGAGTGAAGCACCTCAAGAACGCCTCTACACACTGATTGACACGTTCTGTCTGGCCATCCGTTTGAGGATGGTTGGCTATGCTCAATCGGAGTTCTGTGCCTGCATAACGGAACGACTCCTGTCAAAATTAACTTGTGACGACGGGATCTTTGTCTGAAACGATGGCCTTGGGCAACCCATGAATCTTGTAAAACTGGTTCATGTAAATTTGGGCAACTTTTGATGTTGTGTATGGGTGAGCCAGATGTATGAAATGAGCGTACCGTGTGCACTTGTCCACAATGGCCAATAGGCAGTTGAATTTCCCTGACTGAGGTAACCCATCGACAAAGTCCATCATGATCAAATCCCAGGGCTCCTTGGGGATAGGCAATGGGGAAAGCAGTCCTGGTGAAGCAACTCTATCAGGTTTAGCCTGTTGGCACACTTGGCAATAACGGATGTACTGCTGCATGTGGGCTTTCATTTTAGGCCGTGCGAACAAACGACGTACCCGACGGCAAGTCACTGGGAAACTCGAGTGTCCCCGCATGGCACTGTTGTGGAAAGCTCGGATGATTTGCTGTTGAAGTGCAGTTGTTCCACCCAGTCAAATCCTTCCTCGGAATCAAATAATTCCTTGCTGAAGGGTAAATCTTCCCTTAGGATCTGCTCGAATAGCTAGTTGCTCTAACAGTCATTGAGCTTGAGGGTTACTGTTGTAACTTGCCACCACATCGTCAAGCCAAGTAGGTTGACAAATAGTTACAGCTGTCGGCACATCAGAAGTAGTTGTGCGCGAGAGGGCATCAGCCGCGGAATTCTCCACTCCTTTTTTGTACTTAATGCAGTATTGCAAACCCAGGAGTTTAGTGAGTGCTTTTTGTTGCAAAGGCGTCGTCACTCTCTGTTGCTCCAAGTGAATCAAGCTCTTTTTGGTCCGTGTAGATAACAAATTCTGCATGCTGCAAATAGAGCCTCCACTGATCCACTGCTACTATTATAGCAAGATATTATTTCTCGTATGTGGACAACCCCTGGAATCTAGGAGAAAGGGATTTGCTCATGAAAGCAATTGGTTGACCTTGCTGCTGCAGTACCGCCCCAATTCCTTTGTCGCTTGCGTCAGTTTCCACGACAAATTGTTGATTGAAATTTGGTAAAGCAAGGACCGAAGCTGAAATCAACTGCTCTTTCAACAGTCAAAAAGTTGTGTCAGTTGTGCTCGTCCAAATAAATGGAACCCCTTTCTTCAACAAATTAAAGAGAAGCCAAGCAACGATGCCAAAATTACGCACAAATCACCGGTAATAACCAAATAAATCCAGGAAGCTGCGTGTCATGGTTCTAAGTCTGACAGTAGAATAGGGGGGTAGGAATGGAGAGGCAAGATCCTAGCTATGGAGTAGTTGTATACGCAAGTGGCTTACGAGTTCAGGCCCTTCTCGGAGGAAGTAACAGCCCTACGTCTCGGAGCCCGGAGGCGGTCGACTGGATTATGTGTATATGTGTTACAGGGGTGCGAACCCTTTACACTTAGTAGGGGGGTGGCTTATATAGAATCCGCCAGACCCCTCCGGCCCTCAGTTATGCAGGGTTTAAGGTACATTAAGATCGGGAGTTACTGGTAATGCCACAAATAAAGTGCTATGATGACCATAAAAGCTACTTAATGACCGACCGTTTGCGTGCAGAGAGACTTTAGGTCTCCTGGCGGTCGAGTGGTTGGCTTCATGGTCGAGTGTCTTCGAGTCCGTCGAGTGGAACACTTCCGGGTTGATTGAAAGGTGGTTTCTTCTAGAGATGTCCTTGGGGAGGGTATCTTGGACAGGTCCATGACCCTACCCTAGGTACATAGCTTCATCATTAGCCCCCGAATGGATCGAGGTTTGAGTGGGGAAGGAGTTGAACACACTTCCGACCCATTTTCGTGCTATGAGTATGTCTTGTTCGGGATCAATGAACTTAGGTGACGACACCAACTTCTTTTTCAGTCGCCTTGATCCATTCTTTGTATCCGTCGAGTGAATTTCTTTACTTGGAGAACTCTGAACGACAGAGCGGAGGAAATCTTCCGTCTGACGAGTTGCTCTGCAGCTTGCGGATTTAGCGGGATTCGAAATTCGGGAAGCGTGCGGGGCGGAGGAGGCCGCAGTAATCGGATGGGATAAGGCAGGGACGCCTCGATCTCCATGCCACCTTTTTCGCCATGTATCGCGCGCGCGACTTTTGCGGGATTTGACAGGATCGTCCGGGCCTACAAGTCAGTCACTCGGAAGTAACCTCATATAAGGCGCCGGACGGGTTTTTTTGAATAGTGCGTTCTCATTTCCTCCTCTCTTCCTCAGACTTATCCGCCGCGTTCGCTTCCGCCTCAGTGCCGCTGACCCGTGTGTGTCTCTCCGGCGATGATGGTGAAAGAGAAGACGGCGGCCCTGGAGCGGGCGAAGAAAGCAACGACGAAGGCGAAGGGAAGGACGACCAGTCGGGGCGGATCTTCATCGAGGGCCGGCCTGCCGCAGGGCTGGATCCAGGGCGACTGGATCCGCTCGACGATTCGCCAAGAAGACCTTGATGACCTGGCCAATGGAGGACTGATCCCCCATGGACCGGCACGGCTCCCGGGTAAGGAGTCTGAGCCGCAACCTCAGGAGGGTGAGTGCGTTCTCTTGGCCACCCATGTCGACCATGGGTTTTGTTTGCCGCCTCACCCTTTCTTTTGGGGATTTCTGAATTTCTTTGGGGCGCAACTCCACCACTTCACACCCAACACCATCGTGTACCTCGCTTCTTTCATGTCTTTATGCGATAATTTCCTGGGTTGTCGGCCTCATTGGGGTCTTTTCAAGCACATTTTTACCTGTCGCTCCCAGACGGTGAAAAAGGCCAATCCGAGTGACGAGAGAACACAAGTGATTCAGATGTGTGGGGGTCTTGGGGTTCAAATGAGGGGGGAAAGTTCTTTTCCGGTCATGATCCTACCCGACTCGGTCCGTGGATGGCAGTCGACCTAGTTCTACTACAAAGACCAGCCGACGCCAGGGCAGTCGACCGGACTCCCTCCTTTTTCCATGGACCGAGTGAGGAAGCCTTCCTATTTGAAGGTGATACCGGAAGAGAAGGCACAGGTTAAGGTGCTGGTCGAACATGTTGTCCAGCTTATCCGTGATGGGGTGACCGGCATGGACATCTTGGAGGTCTTCCTCCGCTGACGCATCCAGCCACTTCAAGCTCGAGACCATCCGATGTGGTTGTATTCTGGCACTGAGGACACCACTCGGATCCACCCGGAGGAGGTCGAGGATGCCACGCTGGGGAGGTGGCTGGCGAGCATCACAGGGAACAAAGACAACCCCCGAGGAGCCAGGAGGATTCCTCCACACGACCAATCATACGAAGTAGACCAGGTCCAATTCTGCATCTCTGACTGTGATCCTGCTTTCTTCATTCTGTTTTCTTAAAATCAATCGACTGACTTTTGTCTTGTTTGTTGTCTTCTAGGCTACTACTGAGATGTACTCGATGCCCAACGGGGCGCAAGAACATGCCGAGGAGGAGGAGGCAAGCGGAGGCGAAAGTGAGGAGGAGTGGCAATCTGATGGTGAGGGGGAAGAGGATGACGACAGCTCCAGTGAAGAGGAGGAGGAGGAAGTCGATCCTCCTCGCACGGAAAGGCGATCCAAGCTCATCCACGACCCCGTGGTCGAGCATGGCAAAGCGACTGTGCCTGTTGGGCAGTCATCGAAACGCCCTCGGACGGCCTCTCCAGCACCGACTGAAAAAGCACCGAAGCATCCCCGAGCGGCATCATCAAAGCCGCCGAAGGCCTTGCCCAAGATGAGAATGGCCATTCCCACCATTTCTGGGTAACAGCAGAACTTGTATTTTCTCGTTTAGCATGGACAGTCTCTTGGTCGACTCATTGACTAACCGTCTGGTTTCTGAAATCTGCAGTGCTGCCACCTACGAGACCTCAGCCAGGAATGAAGACCAGGAAATGGAAGACGCTTTCACCTCCAACCTTGGTATGATCTCTGTAGTTTCGCTTTTGGTCGATTGGATTTTCGCTTTTAACTTTGGATCTTTCCTATAGCTCCTCCTCATGTCATTGATCTCCCTGATGATGATGACGAGGCGCCGCTGAGGCCGAGGAGGAATAGAAAGGCGCCGGCTGGCAAGACCACTCAGACTGCATCAGTGCCTGAGGCACCGGTTCAGGATGGTGGTAATACTACTTGGAATTCCGTGTCCTTCGCTGTGCCGCTGACGAGTGCTCGACCTTCGTCGTCGACTGCTGACCCGCCTTCCCTTTTCGCCACACACCACGTCCCAGAGGACCAAGCGGGTGTTGCTAAGGAGGCTATACGCCAGGCGGGGATCATGATGGAGCAGGTGAAGGCGATCCGGGAAGCCAGCCAAGCGGCCTATGATGCTAGCTCAGCCCTTCAGAGCAACGTCCAGGTTAGTTGGTCACCACTTGTTCTGTTAGGATATGCTATCTGAAAACTTTCTTTCGGAAGATCTTTGTATCTGTACACCCACTGGGTGTGTCGATTGAATTTTGGATTGGTGGGGGCACGCTGAGTGCACCCACTGGGTGTAGTCCCCGAGACTATGCTGGACTGCTGGTAGTCGACTGTAGTCTTTGTATTTTGAATTTCTTCACTCTAACTTCTTCACTCGGTCTGGTCGGACCATGTTGAATGGAAACTTGGAACCAGTGGGGGCACGCTGAGTGCACCCACTGGGTGTAGTCCCCGAGACCATGGTCGACTGCTGGCAGTCGACTAAGGTCTGAAGAACCTGTGTTTTTTTGGTAGATCATGATGAGACCATGGCTGACTGCTGGCAGTTAGCTATAGTGCTATAGTTTTAGGATCATAACCTCTTTGTCTCTTTCGTCTGACTGGTCGGACCAAGTCGAAAGAACCATGGGGGGCACGTTGAGTGCATCCACTGGGTGTAGTCCCCGAGACTACTGTTGAATATTTTGATTCGGCTGTAGTCTTAGAAATGTTACGATTTTTCTCTTAGTCACTCGGAAGCAACCTATCTTTGATGTCTGTCGACTGACCCTTCGCAGAAATCTTGCGAGCTTGTGGCTCTCTATACTGGATTGGAAAACAAACATATCCAGCTCGACCTTGACTTGAAGCTTGTTCAGGAGAACTTTAAGAAGGTGAAAGATGAAGCGAAAGGTATGGTTGGTGAGAATCTTGACGACTGTCCTTATCTTTCTGCCCGTTCCCGACTCTGATCTCATTGTCACTTTGTAGATAAAATGAAGGAGGCTCTGAAGAAGAAGGACCATGACCTCGCCGAGGTGCAGCAGGCGGCTTTGGACAAAACGAAGCTTGCAGAAGAAAAAACGGCTTCAGTCGGTAAACTTGAAGAGGAGAACGCCAATCTGAAAGCTGCTCTCGACGCGGCCAACAAGAAGGTCAGTCGTCTGAAGAATGATAAGATAGCTCTGAGTGACAAGGCTAGCGAACTGGCGGGGAAGAAGAACGATCTGGAGGCTTATCTGGGAGGGCTCGCCAAGAAGTTATTCATCATGCTTGAAGGTGATCTCTTCTATCCGACTGACTTGTTATCATCGACTCATCATAGAACTGTTGGCTTAACTTCGAATTGTGTTTACAGAATTCTGCCAAAACTTTGAGGAGGAGACCAGTCGAGTGGAGACAAGCTTGGACCCCATTAACTCTCCTGTGAAGGATGAAGCCGCTATGAACATGCTCCGACTAGAATCTCGTGTTGCTGGAGTTGTTGACTACCTTGCTCGACTGAAGGTTGTGGTGTCGTGAATCGACACGACACTCTGGGCGGGAGAGATGCTTCAAAATGACCTCGAGTCTCTAATGACTCGACTGAATGACGTTCCAGGTCGAGTGCAAGAATGGAAGAAATCTTCTGCCAGGTGTGGTGCTGACGTTGCTCTATCCCTGGTCCGTGTTCACTGCAAGGATGCGCGAGAGGACAAGGTGGCGTCCATCAAAGTGGCCAATACCAAGAAGCACGACTTCCAATCTTTCATGGAGACCTTCATTGCTGCTGCCACTCGAATTGCTCACGGAATCGACCTGGACCAGTTTGTCTCACCCTCCAGTCCTCCACCTGAGGAGTAAGAAAAACTTCTATGCTTCGCCTTAAATTTGCCTCGGAATGCTGAGTGGTTTTGTAACCGATAAACTTTTACAGGCTTGACGCTCGAGCACTTCTGAATCCGTAGGATGTTATCTGAACTTGGCTTATCGTTGAATATGCTTGCATTTGCCTTCGAGCGAACTTTGTTCTTCACTCGAGATATACTTTAGTGCTTGAGACGCAGCTCTGAGGTGGAAAGTCCAGTCGACCTGCACTTCATCGCTCTTGCAGGTAGGGATGGAGCAAGGATTGTAGTTGACCTACGTCCTTGCGGATCAGGATGGAGCGCGTGTTGTATTTGTGGCGTAGCTCCGAAGGAGAAGGTAGCAGTCGACGTGCACCTCGTCGTCCTTGCAGAGCGCACATTGTATTTGTGGCGTAGCTCCGAAGGAGAAGGTAGCAGTCGACCTGCACCTCGTCGTCCTTGCAGAGTGCACGTCGTATTTGTGGCGTAGCTCCTAAGGAGAAGGTAGCAGTCGGCCTGCACCTCGTCGTCCTTGCAGAGCGCACATTGTATTTGTGGCGTAGCTCCTAAGGAGAAGGTAGCAGTCGACCTGCAACTTGTCGTCCTTGCTGAGCGCACATTGTATTTGTGGCATAGCTCCGAAGGAGAAGGTAGCAGTCGACCTGCACCTCGTCGTCCTTGCGGATCAGAATGGATTAAATACTTAGGCGAGTATTGGACTGTAGCTAAGCCCCCGAGTGGTAGGGTTACTCTCCACTCGGTAGGATTTTCAAATACTTAGGCGAGTACTGGACTGCAGCTAAGCCCCCGAGTGGGAGGGTTGCTCTCCACTCGGTAGGATTTCCAAATACTTAGGCGAGTACTGGATTGCAGCTAAGCCCCCGAGTGGGAGGGTTGCTCTCCACTCGGTAGGATTTTCAAATACTTAGGCGAGTACTGGACTGCAGCTAAGCCCCCAAGTGGGAGGGTTGCTCTCCACTCGGTAGGA
>NC_057810.1:297170044-297182954 GCF_018294505.1 Triticum aestivum | reverse complement strand
GGATTTTTAAATACTTAGGCGAGTACTAGACTGCAGCTAAGCCCCCGAGTGGGAGGGTTGCTCTCCACTCGGTAGGATTTCCAAATACTTAGGCGAGTACTGGACTGCAGCTAAGCCCCCGAGTGGGAGGGTTGCTCTCCACTCGGTAGGATTTTCAAATACTTAGGTGAGTACTGGACTGCAGCTAAGCCCCCAAGTGGGAGGTTTGCTCTCCACTCGGTAGGATTTTTTAAATACTTAGGCGAAACAGATTCGCATCTAAGCTCCCGAGTGAGAGGCTTGCTCGTCACTCGGTAGGGATTTTTTTACAAACTTAGGCGAAACGGATTCGCGGCTAAGCCACCCATTGGGGGATTTCTCACGTAAACAAAATCAACAACAATCACTGGGAAAATTATAACACTCTTGTCTTTGATAAACAAACTACAGAGGAACTTTTTATTACATCTCATCTGAGTGAGTACTTAAGTATAAAAGGGGCAGAGCAGCTCCGCATTCCAAGCTCGTGGCTCGTCAATTTGGCGATCGACATTGTAAAGACGGTATGCTCCATTGTGGAGAACTTTGGTGACGATGAAGGGGCCTTCCCAAGTAGGAGCGAGCTTGTGTGGCTTCAGTTGATCCACTCGGAGGAGCAAATCTCCTTCTTGGAAGGCTCGACTCTTCACGTTTCTGGCATGGAATCGACGCAAGTCCTGCTGATAAATAGTCGATCGGATCATGGCCATCTCTCTTTCTTCTTCCAAAAGGTCGACTGCGTCCTGCCGGGCTTGTTCTGCTTCATCTTCAGAGTAAAGCTCGACTCGGGGTGCATTGTGAAGCAGGTCACTCAGCAGAACTGCTTCAGCTCCATAGACTAGAAAGAATGGAGTTTGCCCAGTCGACCGATTAGGAGTGGTCCTCAATCCCCAAAGAAATTATGGAAGTTCGTCGACCCATGCGCCTGCTGCGTGCTTGAGATCACGCATCAACCGGGGTTTCAATCCTTTGAGAATTAGACTGTTTGCTCGTTCCGCTTGTCCATTCGACTAGGGGTGAGCGACTGAAGCGTAGTCGACTCGTGTACCTTGAGAGGCGCAAAAGGCTTTGAACTTGTCGGAATGGAAGTTCGACCCATTATCAGTGATGATGCTATGCGGAACTCCATATCTGAATATCAACTCTCTGACAAAACTGATAGCAGTGCAAGCATCGAGATTCTTGATAGGTTTAGCTTCAATCCATTTAGTAAACTTGTCGACTGCTACTAGCAAGTGAGTGAAGCCGCTCCTGCCAGTTCTCAGTGGTCCAACCATATCCAACCCCCAAACAGCGAAGAGCCAGACGAGTGGAATGGTCTTCAAGGTTGAGGCGGGTTTGTGTGACATATTGGAATAGAACTGACATCCTTCACACTTGTCGACTATCTCCTTCGCCATTTCATTTGCTCTTGGCCAGTAAAATCCTGCTCGGTATGCTTTAGCCACAATGGTCCGAGAGGACGCATGATGACCACAGGTCCCCGAGTGGATATTGTCAAGAATTATTTGACCTTCTTCTGGTGTTATACATTTCTGGCTGACTCTAGTCGCGCTTTCCCTGTACAACTGTCCCTTTATCACAGTAAAGGCCTTGGATCGACGGACGATCTGTCGAGCCTCTTCTTCGTTCTCCGCGAGATCTTTCCTTAGGATATACGTGATGTACGGCACTGTCCAGTCGGGAGTGATGACCAAATCTTCCATGATCAGGTCGACCACAACTGGCTCAACTTACCGTAACACTTTTTGGCTGCGGGGCTTCTTCGGTGAAAGGATCCTCTTGAACTGATGGTGTGTGGATGTGTTCCAAAAACACATTACTGGGAATGGATTCTCTCTTGGAACCTATTTTTGCCAAATCATCAGTCGCTTGATTTTTCAGTCGGGGTATATGATGAAGCTCTAACCCCGTCGCCGCAGAATAACAGGGGGTCTGGGTGAGTGGAGGGATGGCCTAGCCAACGGTGGGAGTAGTAGGGAGCGGTGAGGCCTCCGCGGCAATACAGCCGGCCACGGGAGGCAGGAGCAGGCGGCACGACCGGCGCTGCTTTGGGCGGCTGGAGCAACAAGACCAGAGGTTGAAGAAGCACGACGGCCGTTGGATGGACATCGTACGGTCGCTACAGCTAGAATCGTTTATATTGACTAAGTTGACAAAGCCCTTGGTACATCAACTTAGTAGGCCCACAGGTTAGCTTCCGAAACGGTGCGCCCCAGATGTCAGGGGGATGAATCATTTTTGGGCGGGTGAAGCTAGAATATCCAAGATTGAAGAAGAAGCACGACATTTGTTGGATGGACATCCAACGGCCACTGCTGCTAGAACCGTGTGTTGACTATAAGTTGACAAAGCCTTGCATACCCGTCAACTCTGTTTTTTTAGGGGACGCGTCAACTTAGTAAGGCCAGAAGTGTGTGGCAGAGAACTTATAGCCCATTTGAGATTTGTAAGAATGTGTAGCCCATTTTTGAATTCTAATGGAATTTACTACAGCCCATTTACAGTTTGTTAAAAGTACAACCCATTTCAACCAACCATTCAAAACAGAATTCAATAAAATTTCCCACATTTTGATGGGATCCAAATATTTTTATCCCAAAATTTTAGTCAGATTAAATACAATTTCAATATAAATTTATATTGCGTAAAAATCTAACAAAACATTCCGCTCGCAACAATTAATGAAATTAAAATTTTCAATATTCCAAAAATAATATTTCATAAAGTAATCACTGTTTGGTGCATTTTTTTATAGTTACTACCCAGTTTTTATAATTACATCCCATTTATTATTTCTTAAAGCCCATTTTCTTGTTAAGCCTAATGCATCCCTCCTAGGAAAGATTTGCAGTCCAGCGGGGCGGAGAATAACAACTTGACCTTGCCTGGGTATTCCTAAAAAAAGTATAGCTGGGCTAGCCATTTTCAGCTTGAAAAAAATTAATATCTGGGCTAGATATCTGGCCTGGGCTAGACGGGCCACAGCCCGCCCAGTTAATACCTGCAGCGATGTTTTCGTTGTTGTTCAGAGGAGAAAAATTAATATCTGGGGTAAACATCGAAAACTCTGCAGTGCTCACACCTCAAAAACACAAATACTGCTCGAGCTGCTTGGTCCCAGCTGTCGGCCACTTCTTGTGCAATTCTCTCGTTTATTGACTACTCCCTCCTTTCCGGTTTATAATGCTCAATTCAAAAATCTCACCAATCAAGGTAGATGGCGAGTGGTGGAATACTTTTTCTAGTTTTGCGAAAGCACCTAATTAACGCTCTTGTTATCCCCAAAAAATTATGTTTATCAATGCATTAATTGCAATGCATGCATGCATAAAGTACATGCATTGGTCAATTTTCTCTTAATACTTGCATGCAATAATTTAATGCACCTTGGAATCTGAACATGTGATGGAAAAAAACCAAATTGAGCCTTATAAAATGGAAAAACTAAAATTTTGAGATAAGCCCTATAAACCGGAAAGGAGGGAGTACATAGGTAGACAATGGTGTGGGACCATGATGTCAGGAAACCAGGAGGAACAAAAATAAATTATATTTATATATGTATATATAATAAGGAGGCACTTGCGTACGTGAGGCTATGGACCTGGTGGATCCCCATTGTCATCCTATCAAAGTAAAGTGATCTCCTCGCCCGCGCGCGCTTTCTGCCCGAAACAGTCAGCACCGGCTGCCCCACTTTCCGGTGCAGGCGATTGCTCCACCTTCAAACGACACAAGTGCCGTCCGTCCGTCCATCTGCCACACACATTAATGATACGCGGTTGCCGAGGCGGCTACTCCGGTGTCACACATCCGTCCCTCCGCCCGCCCACCATTGCTATATAAACTGTTGTGCCGGCCATAGCCGCTGTCATCCGCATCCGTTGCCTTTCTCCTTTCCACACCACTACTGCCCACCATGGCTTCCTCGCGCTCCAGCGCTCTTCGGGACGGGCGGACGATGGACCACAAGGAGATAGCAGCCATTGCTGCCGACCGGCTGGCCGGCAGGCAACCGGAGGACGACGATGTCCCAATGGAGAACATGGTAGTCGACGATCCGGCGCCAATCCCCTCCTCAGTGCCATCCTTGCCGGTGCATTGCACCATGACCATCGGCGAGGCCCGTGCCCAGTATATTGACAGGGTGAGGCAGATGCGTGAGGAGCAATTCCGGGAGGAGCAGGCCGACACCGCCTACAACCACCATCTCCTCCAGGAGCACCTGCAGCCGGAGGAGCAGATCACCGCGGAGTGGACGGAGCAGGAGGCGCTGCTCGACTCATACCGCTCCGCCCGAAAGGGCCGCCTCGAGCACTGGCGGTACCGCATGTGGGTTGCGGAGGCTGCAGCTGCCTACAAAGAGGCTAGCAAAGAGGGCGATGAAGCGGGCGAGGCACTGTTTGGCGAGACCGAGGACGAGGCAGAGGACAATGCCAGCTCCGACGAGTCCCCGCTCCGCTAGCGTCAACGACGCCCTGCTCCGCCGACGCCCCGCGGCGCCAACAACGAGGCAGAGGACACCACCGGCTCCACCGAGGCCCCGCGGCACCAACAACTAGGCAGAGGACACCGCCGGCTCAGCCGAGGCCCCACCATGTCAGCAATGTGGGGGAGGATTTCCACCGCTCCGCTGAGGCGCCGCCCGCCGGCAACGAGACAGAGGCATCGCCGGCTCCGCCGAGGCCCCGCCCCGTTGCCAACGAGGCCGCGCCACACAAAAAATGAGGAAGAGTAGAACACGGTAGGTCTCCGCCGCTCGGGTCCAAGTAAGGCCACTACTGCTACCCTCCGGTTGAAGCCAAGCTAGGTGGGTTGACCATTGACGGCCGGTTAGCTTCTTGGCGGCAACGTGGAGTCGGAGAGCTGCGCTGGAGAAGAACGCTGCCTCTACTTAAGTGCTGGTGCAGTTGGCTGACTGACACGTGGGCCCAATAGGCCACATGTCAGTTACGCAACCGCACCCGCAGTTAAGTCACTGAAGCTTCTGTTCAGCTCAGCGGGACACAGGTGGGTAGCTTTGGTTAATTAATTATACCTCCAGCACACCCCTCTTTAGTTTTTTTGAAAAGGAGGATGACCCCCGGCCTCTGCATCTAGGAGATGCATGCGGCCACAAACACGCCTTTTTAGTTGAAGAATGTATGAAATGTAATGAAATCCGGCATGTTTATATGAAATCCGACCGTGTATGAATGAATTTATTTCTATTAGTTCGAATTCATGTATCACTAGCATTGGATGAACATGCAAAACAATACATACTAGCATTATTCCCAGGGAGATCACCACGTTTGCAGCAGTTTCACATATACTCCCTCCGGTCCTTTCTAGTATGCATACAAGTTTTGTCTGCAGTCAAAGTATCTCTACATTGACCAATCTTATATAAAAAGGTATACACTTTCACAATGTGCGAAGTAAAAAGGAACAGAAGGAGTACAAAGAGTTTGAGCAGCTTTTTAGCATTTCTGTACATTGCAATCAAACAAACAGGCCTGGCGATTCATAGAGAACATTCAAAACAATCGATGATTATGCATCTCAGCGACTCACATGTCAGAGGCAATATTTACTTCACAACTAAATAATAAAGAAAAAATTGATAGCCGCTGCTGACAGCAAAGGGCGTCCCATTCAAAAATATCAAACGCATATCTTGCTAAAATCAATGAGCAAAATTTGACAAGGTTGTCCCATTCCAAAATATCAAATGCCTACGATTGTGGAATGGGCAGGGTTTACCATCAGTTCAGACATTGACATGGCACCTCGTGCTAAATAAACCAACTGTTCTTTTTGTGCAGTTCCACCAAAATCAACCAAATTCGCGCGTAGCTTGTATGATTTCGCCCTTATATGTTGCAACGCCTTGACGTTATGGGCACCTCCTTTCTTGTGGTGGAAATGAATGATTCGATGTATTCATGAACATTTTGTGCAGTTCCCATTGAAATCAAGCTGAGCACCCCTGTTTGCACAAATACAAAAAAGTGATTAGTATAAAGCAAACTGTACTATGAATTGACAGTTTCAACAGGCACATACATGGTCCATGTAGAGCACACTTTTAGAAAAATGGAACTCACCAGAAAGAATCCTAGAACAACATTGTACTCGCGCATCACGGCAAAAAAATGGAGATTTGTCAGTCCTTCTAAGGTGAAGTTAGTTTGGTCTTGCGGGGAGTAATGTAACCATCCTTCAACTGCTCCTTCTGATGAGAAGATAGACAGTGCTTCTTCATCCTGGCATAATCGGAACTAGTCACTTCACGTACTCCATATTCTTCTTCAGAGGAAGATGATCCTGTTGTGCAAAGACAAGAGGACTACTAAATGCTAGCATCCATGTTTGCTCGAAAAAAAGGAAAGGAAATATTTAAAACAGCACAGATGAAGCACTTCCCAAGGACAATACCACTTTTTCATGACAGTATCTAAACAGTAGCACAACACCAATAGAGATGACAAAGCTCAATCATATGGATGAAATCAGTGGGCCAGTACCAACCTTTGTCGGGAGGCTGATTGTGTAGAGCATACAGATGAGGCACTTCTCGGGGACCATCTGTTGCTATCTACGGGGGTGGCCATGCTTACTATATACTCCTCGATTAGTTTAATGTTTCCAACATCTTCTTGTGTAGTTCCACTAAAATATATGGTATCTTCAAAGAAGATCCTGTTTGCACAAGTAGAGATAATTACGTATGGCATCAAATCAGTGGCAAAACAATTGCTCGTTCCAGCCATAGCAATAAATTAAGATGCAAAACTATATCATTACTTGTGTCATCACAGTTCCAGTGCTTCATTACAGCACCGGGAGTTGATTTTTGTTTTTCTTCCGCTTGTTCTTCCCCGTCATCACTTGGTTCAATAATAGACAAGCTTCGCCTTCAATGTAAGATTTGGCATGTCAATTAGGGAGCACAAGTATAGTACTAAACTTAATTTTCTGATGAAAGTGGCAAAATACAGGCCAGCAGTTGTGAAATATCCTTATCTTACCTCAATGGGATATTATGATGCACATACAGATTGGAAGTCTTGTCTCCATTTGTGCAGTTCACTAAAATCAAGCAACATTATCGTACAAGTAGCACAACATATGAAAGCACACTGCAGAATCATGTGAAAGAAGGCTAGTACTGACCTCTCATGATGCGGAATTCAAACAACTCACAAGAAGAAGATCTGAACCAAATTCGCCTTAACGGATAGGAAGTAAGATCTCCTCTTGTGCAGTTCCACTAAGATCAAGCAATCAAGCAACATTGTCGGTGTGACATTTTGGTTGAACTGCACAAAACACTCTTAAAACAAAAGTGTTTTGTGCAGTGCAACAAAAGGTCACAAAGGCAACGAGGTGAAGTAGATAACCCTGTTTACACAGAGGTGCAAAGGAAACAATTAGTGGTCAATAACGGTGGATGACACAGAAGCCAACAAAAAGAAGCATCTACCTTATCTAAATGGGAAAGAAAGCAAGACAGTAGCATTTCTCAAACGGTGTCATTGATTAATATTAACATAGAGATTATATTAACAATAAAATTCGTTAAACATGTAATTTGCTTTTAATTGTGGCATTGCATCAATTTTCCAGCGGCATTATTAGATGGTGTTTGTTTACAGGGACATTTTGGTGTAGGGACTAAAAAAACTCCGTGTTAGTCACATCTAAACCAAACAGGAGGGACTTTTCGGGACTAAAAGTGGGCATTTGGGACTAAAGAAAGAAGACCCCGAGGGAGTCTTTTTGGGACTTTTTCCAACAGTTGCCCCTGCCACGCATCGCACCTTGTTTTTATTAGTTCATTACTAGGGGTAATATGGTCTTTTATCATGTCATTTAATAACATCTAGTCCATGTTTAGTCCCTGGAACCAAGCAAGTAGGGACTAGGGAGTTTTTAACCAAACAGGGCCATAGATTAACAACAGCTAATGAGTTGCATGGGACAGTGGACGCACCAGCACTATGTGCATCTACCGATGTACTGTGGTCATGCACAGTCTGTTGCAACAAAGAACAAACAACCAAGGAGCATATTTGTGTTGGTCCCAGTTTTGTTATCTTTAGACACCTTTCCCTATGTGAGCGCAGCAAATCTAGTCCTGCTCAAACTCTACAGCCTTGTCCATTCCTTTCCTTTTTGAACTAGTACTTTCACCCCTTCCTTTCCTCTTTGAACCACGTCCTAGATTTATGCGATGCAACTTTCCCCACTACTTTCCCCCATTCCTTTCCTCTTTGAACCACGTCCTAGATTCATGCTATATAACTTTCCCTCTTCATTTCCTCTTTGAACCACGTCCTAGATTCATGCTATATATAACTTTTCCCACTACTTTCCCCCACTCCTTTCCTCTTTGAACTATGTCCTAGATTCATGGTATACATGCAGCTAGAGCAATGCATGTGGAGTAAGTAAAATATACCTTAAGGTTCTTGGGGCGTGGTTCGGTGGGCGACGGGACGACGACGAAGAAGAAGGGGTCGGAGGCCCTCCCGCGCCGCCGCTGGGTGGAAAGTGAACAGCAGCGCCGGTAGTGGATTCCCTTCCTCGCCGACAGCGACAGCGTTAAGCCTCCTTCCCTTCCCGGCGAACGGATCCTGCCGGCTCTTTGAGCAGCAGTGAGGGGAGAGAGAGTCCAACGAAGTCTTGTTTAGATCTGGAGAGGGCGAGATTGTGTGAAGAGAGCAACTACAAGCGCTGAGGATCCAGCAGGAGAGGGCGAGAGAGTGTGAAGAGAGCAACTACAAGAGCTGAGGCTCCAGCGTGTATATATATACTGGAGAGAGAGTGTGAAGCGCGCAAACCCTAGAAAACATTTTGACCAGTCAAAGAATCCTCCTGGCAAAAATTATGCTCAAGTGTAGTTATCGAACCCGAGACCTCAAGTTTGATGAGCGAACAAGCTAACCAGCTACACAACCCTCCCGTTATGTTCAACGAGAGGAAAATAACCTTTTATACATTCCTGCATTCGTGTGACAGGCATGCCGTGTTTGTGTGTGTGTGTGTGTGTGTGTGGGAGTCATTAGGATTTCAATCATAATCGTATCATGTGGCTTTGGTGGTAAGACTATCCAAAGTGGTGCAGAAATAATGCAGCCTTAGTCACCTTACCTCTCTCCACGTAGTATGTTGGGTCCCACCAGTCAGAGGGTGAAACAAACAAATTAATAAGAAAAATTAAAAGTGCCAGCGGTGTATCTTACTACCTCACACATCTCGCTACTGCTCGGGAACACTGTCCAATTGATCACTCTGTTCGCTCACGTACTATTTTAAGTGAATCCTTATTATTACATGCACACAAATTTTGGGCACTTGTATTCGACTTAAGTCAGTGTGCCACCATATCTCATATACTTACTACTCCCTCCGTCTAGGTGTAATAAGTCACGTTAGAAGGTGCAACGGGACCAAGGTGCGTGCGTGTGCGTGTGTGTGTTTAACAGCATGTATGTGTTAGAGAGTGCGACAGATCGACCTACTCCTACAGAGATATGGTGTGTAGTGTATGATTTTAGCCGCGAGAGTCGGTGCATCCTCTCGTTTCCGAGCGTGTCCGGTAGGAAGATGCGGATAGCTGCCACGCCCGCTCCTGACCAGCCTGGCCCACCCAAAGCCCCTCCACCGCCCGCGCGTGCTTCCCGCCCAAAACGGTCAGCGCCGCTCCAAAGAATCGGTGCCGCATTCATGCCCGGGCAGAGCGGACGTGACCTCTCACTGGCGCAAGAGTGATGGTTGCTTCGTCCGTCCAACTTACTGCTGGGTCTATGTGATTTGATGGCTCATTGGTCTTTATTACTGAGGTGATAGGACTGTTGGATGTCCCACGCTTTCGGCGAAAGGAGGTAGTAGATTACAATTTTCTCCATTCTTACAGTGGAGGAGTGCAAGAGCAGTGAAAACACGCAGGCTCAGTGATTACATGGCCCACCTCACACTATCACCGTGCGACACCTAACTCTTTACATAGTACTCCCTCCGTTCCTAAATATTACTAGATGAGTCCCCTCCCGTTGCCGCGGAACAGCGGTATATCTCTCTGCGCAAAATTATCAATTTCACAGAACTAAAAAAATAATCTATAACCGCATGACAAATGTGGTAGCCAAACTAAATAAACTCCCATCATCATTTAGATCATCCCACATAAGGAAAAAGATCAGCCAACTCCTACTACATAATGGGATTATATTTTTCTTTTTGACATGTTAATGGGACTTAAAAGCTCACTTACATGCATGCTAGCAGTGCATGCTTGCATGCAGACATGTTGATGTTATTTAAAACCCACTCACATGCACGTGCCACGGTATTTCTGCATGCTTGCATGTGGCTTAGTGCTGAGCCTCTCAAGGTCTAGATCAGACGGCTATTATGACTGATTTACTTCATCTAACGGCTACGTCAATTTTGATGATGTGGCTCAAGGAGAGGATAGAGAATTCCTAGTAGTGGGGGCTAGCTATTACTAGTAGATAAGTCTTTGTAGATATTCCACTAGGTGAACTACATACGGAACAAAATGAATGAATCTACACTTAAAATGCATCTATATACATCCGCATGTGGTTAATGGTGAAATCTCTACAAAGACTTATATTTAGGAACGGAGGAAGTACTAGTATAGTACTAGTACGTACTGTAATTTATCAGCGAGATAAATTTGTACAATGCTATGAAGTTTCCAGCTCCTGTTACATGTATCTTGCGTCCAAGGTTGCCCGTTGCAACATTTCATCAAATACAAAGGAGACTAACATGCATGCTATTGCATCTCAATGATTGACATATCATAGCAAATATGTACTCCCTCCATTCCAAAATAAGTGTCTCAACTTTGTGCAAACTTTAGTACAAAGTTGTACTACTACTAAAGTTGACACTTATTTTGGAACAGAGGCAGCTAAAGAAAAAAACGATCAATGCAGTCCCTAGCCCTTGAACCGTGAACCCTGACCAGGCTTCAATTTGCTAGCAACGTTCAAGCTTCCTAATAAATGAAGTTTGCAACCTTTTGACCATCGGATCATTTTGTGCAGTTTCACCAAAATCGAGATGAGCATCCCTGTGGCAAAGAAATTGAAGAAGCGTGATTAGAATAAGATTACTAGGACTAGTTGATGAGATATAAACTCATCACAAATACAGTACGTAGAAGCCAATAGAGGTATCAGGTATGTGCGGGGCAAAGAAGTAGAGAAATATCCACAGGGAGTGATGTGGGCAGCTGGAGCAGTGGTGCAAGCCGGCTGTAAAGGGAGTTGTACCTAAGGGACGTAGCTCGACCTTGAGGAGGGCGGCGGGAGGCGGCAACTGCCCACGTCGCGGCAGTGAGCAAGGGACGAAGGCAACCTCACCGGCTTTGTGAGAGAGAACGGCGGGGACCCCTGATCGAGACGTGCCGACAGTGGGTTTTCACCGTCGGCGACAGCCACCGCATCTACACTAAGCATCCACCCCTTCCCCAAGTGGACGTGATCCGCCGAGATGTTAGAGATGTGGCCACAGTCGTTTTGTGCGAGAGAGTGTGAAGAGAGCAACCCCAGCAAGCAACCGTGTAGGCTGGCCCATCCTGACTATGTATATAGTGGAGCGGTTTCCTTTTCTCTCCATATGAACCTATCATATTGCGTATGTGCCACTGAAGAAAAATATATATTTATAAATGACGCGACACCTACTACTCGTTCTCCTATAACTTTGCGCTTGGCATCTCCAAAATATTAACCTTGCGATTGGCTCTTCGCCTCTTCGGGAAGTCGAGCAATAATGGTAGTGCAGTATATATCGTTCTGGCTATATGAGACCGAATGAATTGCTGCACGTCCACCACGTGGGCGAGGGTCGAGGGGCGAGGGAGAGTGCTACTACATACGGACCAAAATGAGTGAATGTACACTCTAAAATACGTCTATATACATCAGTGTTTGGAGTATGTACTAGTAGTTCATATTGAAATCTACTAAGGACATATATATATTCCAAACAATATGATATAATCTCTATAACCAAGGTAGTAGGGACGAGGAGTAAACAGAGGGAGTAGTAAATTTTTCTCCTCGTCCTGCGAGCCACCGCGCGCATGGGCGAGGGAGGAGCAAGCTTCACTTCATCCTGCGAGCCACTGCGTGCATGGGTGAGGGAGGAGCAAGCTTCACTTCATCCTGCGAGCCACCGCGCCCGTGGGCGGGGGAGACGGCGTACTAAGCAAGCTTCTCCTCGTTCTGCGAGTTGACGAGACACATCAAAAGTACTCCAGTGTATAGAGCCTTGCCTCTAAGGTAGGCCCCACATGGTTTGCCTCTTTTTTAATTTAACATAACGCGTCAAGTTGCAATTTGTTTGTTCACCCGTGGTAGACGATCCTCCCTCCACCAAGTGGACAACCAGTACACGTGCCAAATTACCACGTGGGCTGCCTTTTTCATACATAAATGAGCTCCACCGTGTACCCGCGCGGGTGTGGTTGGGAAAGAGACGGGAGTACGTGCGCCGTGCATGCACCTCTTCTCTTCGTGCACGTCCCCCACCTACATGGGTGTGTGTGAGAGATACAAACCGCGTTCGTGAGTGTTTTTTGTTTTGTGGTGGGGGGTGAGGGTGGGGTGGGGGGTTGATTTTGTGAATTATTTGTGGGAATATGTGTCGATGACATCTCAAACAAAATTTTGCATGCAATGTGTGTGAAATGGAGGCCTATCCATATCATACATAGAGGGTCGGGCAATCCACGAGAAGAGAGGGAGGGGTCATACCTATTGATAGAGTCGAAGAGAGGATCAAGTACGGGTGGGTGCGAGATCGATGAAGAGAGCCATCGAAATTGCGTGTGTGTGTGCAAGTCAAAGATATAGGGCGACTG
>NC_057810.1:297166770-297169692 GCF_018294505.1 Triticum aestivum | reverse complement strand
CTCGTTTATGTGTTGAGAAGGAGAGACCCAGCTATGTCATGAGGGAGATCGGTCGACATCCATACATAACTGAAGGACGGGAAATATGATGGGACACAGAGAGAGAGAGAGGAGAGAGAGAGAGAGGGAGGGAGAGGGAGGGAGAGGGGTAGAGTGCTGGATGGGTGATGGAGTTGTTTCTCGGAGATGTTGGGAGAGGCCTACTAGACAAACTGAGGGTGGAACTACAATGTTATCAATAAGAGTGGGGATGTATTTCTGTGTGTGCCTGTGCGTGATAGATCTGTCGGGACACATCCATGGATGATGAAGGGGAACCATGTGTTTGGTAAGCAAACCTAACTAGATCGGTAGATCAATTGTTGTTTGTCAGAGGAAGGGAGAGACACAACTAATGAGGTAGATCGATCGATGTGTGGATAAAAACGAGTTATAAGGACCTAGCTGGCTATATGTATAGCGAGAGATCGGTCGGTGTACGTCCATTTGTTAGAGGCAAATAAGGCCCAGCGAGACGGATAGACAGAGAGAATGGAGCTAGGAGGTGGTGCGAGAGGCCCAACTACTAGCTAGATAGGGGGAGGAGTGTGCGGTTGTGAGATCGATTAAAAGAGGGGTAAGAGTTTACACGTGTGTCTGACCATATGAGAGACACGAGGCAAGGAAACATAAAGGAGGAGATTGAAGTTGTGTGTGTATGCTGTAGGCAGGCATCGCTGGAGAGGTTTATCGATCGGTGTGTGTCGGAAAGGAGTTGTGGAGACTCTGGGAGAACGACCTAAAGGAAAAAATGAATGTGCCCAGTGGATAGAATGCCGAGGGAGGGGGAGGGCGAGGAGGGCGTGTGCATGCATGAGAGGAAGTTAGTGGTAGCTACAAACGTTAGAGGATTGTGTGGGTGTAAGTGACTAACAAAGATCATAATTTGATATGAAAGCAGATTCATATATTTGAATAGGAGATCATAGTGTTTTAAACATTGCATGCATGAATATAGCGGTGATACATGTGCTGTGCACATGTTATACCATAATGTGATAATGCATGGCGTTTGCAACTCACAGCTAAATGCCGAACAATCTAAACCATACTATACATCAAACAATCTCACATTTTATTTGAATTTGTGATAATGTGCGGCGTTTGCAGCTTACAACTAAATATCGAGCAATCTAAACAATACTATATATCGAACATTCTCACATTGTATTTGAATTTGTGTTAATGTGTGGTGTTTGCAACTCACATCTAAATACTTGTAGGCGTAGGGGGCGGGGCAACATACATAATGTGATAAACACATTATACATATGAGACATGGTTTAGATTATGAAGATCTAGCTAGAGCTAGAAATGTAATGTGATTTGAAATCAAAATAAAGTGGATTCAAAAAATCTAGTTCGAGTTCATATAGTACACATAGTTCATATGTAACTCGATACTGATCATGTGGTGTGCTGTCAAGATAATACACAAACAATGGTTTAACTTGACAATAATGATGATTGTAGATCTTATTAAAACAGAGAAACGAATTCAAATGCTTTGACTTCACAACAATCATTACTGTAGATCTTATTCAAATTTAGTTCATATTGAAGCGGTAGTATATACGTTTCGAATGCACTAAAACGTTCATTTGAGTAGTAGGTTGCATGCATTATACACGTAGCGAAATATTTTAATTGAACATAACATGAATTCAAAGTTTTGAATGACATTTGTAGTGCGCATTGATTTGGTACAGTACACGTTAGGCTTGTCCGGAAATTTCAACCCGCGCCTTGTTAGCCCAAAATATTTAAGATATATCTTTGTCTCGTTGTGCTCCGACAACTCCCTCCGTCTCAACCCACACCTTGCTATTCCGAAATTACAACGCGCGCAAAAACTCCCACCTCCTGTGAAATCCAGACACGCGAAATGCCCATGGTACCCCTGAACCAAAAGAACCGCCTCAAATCGGTGGGGGGTACTTCCGTAACTTACCCCACATTTCGGAGAAGCGCGTCTCTAAGCCATGGTTCCCCACTGCCATCCCATGCGCCCACCCATTCATACACAAAGGCCGCGAAAACCCGCGACGAAACCCCACACCCTGCTCCGTCCGCCACCCAGCCGGAGCTTCTTCCCTGACGACGTCGTCCGCAGCAACACCTCGATGTCCCTCATCCACCGTACCGGATGAGGATCCATCGTCGATCTCATCGTCCCGCCGGTTCAGCCACCCCGTCCTCCACCTCCAAGGAGCTGCCCCGACGTTCCCCTCGTCTTTCGCGCCACCTCCATTCCCACACCGCCGTCTTCACCTGCACCACCGGAAGAGCATCATCATCACCGTTTTTTCGGATGAAGCTGCGGCCTAATCGGCGTCACCAAAGAGGTTGTACACTAATCGCCGCATTTTCTTCTTGATTCGATCTCACGGTGCTGCCGGCGCTCGGTCCCGAGCCGACACGGCGTGGCTCCATCCACGGCGGTGTCGCCGGCCACTTCCTCCACGGCGTCGCTCCCTCGGTGGCGACGTCCACATCAATAGGAGTTGCTGCTACTTTAGCTCTCGCTCGCGCTGCTGCTCTGCTCTTGCTCTCGGTCCCCTGCCTGGTCTGCTCTTGCTATTGCTCTTGCTCGCGCTGTTGGTCTCTCTCTTGCTCTTGCTTGCGATGCTGCTCCGATTTGGCTACACTTCAGTCGACTGAATCGACTTTTGGGTCAGTCGATTTCCATGGGGTGGGCTCGCTAGGGTGAAGGAAGAACCAGCCGCAGCGGGGAGGGGGGCTCGCCGGAGAGGTACCCCACTATCTATCTTAGGTTCAGGATGGGGGCGGTGGTCGCCGCCGGTGGCGGGGCGTTGGCGGGGCGGTGGCATGGGGATCGCCGGAGAAAAATCTCGGCACGGGGGGGCCTAGAGGGATGGCCGG